>NC_037684.1:44291682-44509929 GCF_003255815.1 Theropithecus gelada | reverse complement strand
TTTTTTTTTTTTTTTTTTATTATACTTTAAGTTCTGGGATACATATGCAGAACGTGCAGGTTTGTTACATAGGTATACATATGTCATGGTGGTTTGCTGCACCCATCAACCTGTCATCTACATTAGGTATTTCTCCTAATGCTATACTTTCCCTAGCCCCCCACAGTGTGTGATGTTCCCCTCCCTGTGTCCATGTGTCTCATTGTTCAACTCCCACTTATGGGTGAGAACATGCCATGTTTGGTTTTCTGTTCCTGTGTTAGTCTGCTGAGGATGATGGTTTCCAGCTTCATCCACGTCCCTGCAAATGACATGAACTCATCCGTTTTTATGGCTGCATAGTATTTTGTGGTATATATGTGCCACATTTTCTTTATCCAGTCTATAATTGATGGGTATTTGGGTTGGTTTCAAGTCTTTGCTATTATGAACAGTGCTGCAATAAACATACATGTGCATGTGTCTTTATAGTAGAATGATTTATAATCCTTTAGGTACGTACCCAGTAATGGGATTGCTGGATCAAATGGTATTTCTGGATCCTTGAGGAATCACCACAGGGTCTTCCACAATGGTTGAACTAATTTAGACTCCCACTAACAGTGTAAAAGCATTCCTATTTCTCCACATCCTCTCCAGCATCTATCATTTCCTGACTTTTTGATGATCACCCTTCTAACTGGTGTGAGATGGGATCTCATTGTGATTTTGCATTTCTCTAATGACCAGTGATGATGAGTTTTTTCCATATATTTGTTGGCCACATAAATATCTTCTTTTGAGAGATGTCTTTTCATATCCTTTGCCTACTTTTTGATGGGTTTGTTTGCTTTTTTCTTGTAAATGTGTTTAAATTCTTTGTAGATTCTGTATATTAGCCCTTTGTCAGATAGATAGATTGAAAATTTTTCTCCCATTCTGTAGGTTGCCTGTTCACTCTGATGATAGTTTATTTTGCTGTGCAGAAGCTCTTTAGTTTAATTAGATCAATTTTGGCTTTTGTTGCCTTTGCTTTTGGAGTTTTAGTCATGAAGTCTTTGCCCATGCCTATGTCTTGAATGGTACTGCCTAGGTTTTCTTCTAGGGTTTTTTATGGTTTTAGGTCTTATGTTTAAGTCTTTAATCCATCTTAAGTTAATTTTTGTATAAGGTGTAAGGAAGGGGTCCAGTTTCAGTTTTCTGCATATGGGTAGCCAGTTTTCCCAACACCATTTATTAAGTAGGGAATCCTTTCCCCATTGTTTGTTTTTGTCAGGTTTGTCAAAGATCAGATGGTTGTAGATGGGTGGTGTTATTTCTAAGGCCTCTGTTCTGTTCCATTGGTCTATATATCTGTTTTGGTACCAGTACCATGCTGTTTTGGTTACTGTAGCCTTGTAGTATAGTTTGAAGTCAGGTAACATGATGCCTCCAGCTTTGTTCTTTCTGTTTAGGATTGTCTTGGCTATATGGGCTCTTTATTGGTTCCATATGAAATTTAAAGTAGTTTTTTCTAATTTTGTGAAGAAAGTCAATGGTAGCTTGATGGGGATAGCACTGAATCTATAAATTACTTTGGGCAGTATGGCCATTTTCACGATATTGATTCTCCCTATTGATTCTCCCTATCCATGAGCATGGAATGTTTTTCCATTTGTTTGTGTCCTCTCCTATTTCCTTGAGCAGTGGTTTGTAGTTCTCCTTTCTTCCTTTTCTGTGGTCTTTGTATCAGTTTGTTGGAAATGAGACTGTGGAAAGCAATGTCATTTAGAAATAATTAATACATTTGCTCATAATTTATAAATCCTCACATTAGCTGTGAGAGGGTGGAGCATTTTGTTTCCTATAAGAGCTTTCACAAAGCAACTTTATTGCCATCCTTTGATGAGGATGTATTTTACAGGCCTTATCTTGTAACTTTCCCAGGTCTGAATAGTCCAGATTCCAGATTTAAATAGGTTTTAAGAAATAGTTGAACTATGCAATATTTTTTCATAAAACTTCTTGCATCTTCCTAGTAATTATGAGTGTTTTATTTTCACTGTTTTATTTTTCTATGCTATCAGTGTGGTTAAAGTTTAGTTCCATGGTAAATATATAGAAATCCAAATTAACAGAAGGTTCATATGTTGTTCTTTGAATATCATGATTCATGCCACAAACACTATGCCAGAATTTCACCATCACATATATGTTCACATGGCCTATATAACTTTCCTTTTACCATGAATTATTTTATCAGGAAAAAAGTCTCATTTGCTGATCATGTGTAGGGAGATATGTCAACATTTATTAATTTAATCAAGAAATACATGATATTTAAAGATAGCTTTATTTGAAAAAAATCCATAAAATTATATTAAAATATGACATTTTCTCAAAGGAAAATGAATAAAAAGTATTCATCACCGGATGTCTCTAGAAAGTATTTAGTAGTAATAGCAGTACTGTCCAATAAATATATAATGTAGCCCATATGTGTAACTTTAAATGTTCTTAGAGCCAAATATTTTTCAAAAGTAAAAAAGGAACAAGCAATGTTAACTTTAATAATGTATTATTTAACCCAACATATAAAAATATTATCATTTAAACCTGTAATCAATATAAAAATTACTCATCAGTTATTTTACGTTCTTATTTCTTATACTACATCTTCAAAGTTGGCTGTGTATCTCAAACTTACAGGATGTCTCATTGTGAATCAGTCACATTTTGAGTGTATTATTTAACCCAATATATAAAAATATTATCTTTTAAAAATGTAATCAACATAAAAATCACTCATCAGCTGTTTTACATTCTTATATTTTTGAATTACATCTTCAAAGTCAGCTGTGTATCTGATACTTGCAGGATGTCTCACTGTTAATCTGTCACATTTTGAGTGCTCAGAAACCACACTTGATTATTGGCTACTGTATTCAGCAGTGGAAATCTAACAAATGAGATAAGGAAAAGTAAGAAAGCCAGAAAAGCCAAAAATGAGTTAGATCATGACAAAAATTATAGCGATGATAGCAAGACTGTGTGTATGTGTATGTATATATGTGTGTGTGTGTGTGTGTGTCTGTGTGTGTGTGTGTGAATATACGGATATAGGACATTTGTGACTATTTTTAAGGCTAGAAGAATAAGAAGGCAAAGAGAACACACTCAACGATATTACAACATTATGCTATAAAATTCAATTATGCTTATATTGGATAAAATACTTTCTATGATTTATTATTCTTTTTGGAAATAATTTATCTTCCCTGCCATCATGAACATGGGTTTGTAGATCTAACTGGAAGCGCAATTTAGAACATAACAGCAAGTATTTTTTGAGCATGCACTTTGGGCTTAGCACTAGGTTAGAGTTGTGGGAATTTCCAAAACATCAACATATTTCCTATCCAGTAAGTGTGATGTATTGGAAGGAGTCAGAGAGGGCTAGATTTGAATCCTTATGATCAAATTGCTCCCTTCTCTGAACTTAATTTATTTCCATAAAATTGGTGTAATAATACTTATCTCACAGTGTATGGTATTTATTAAATGAGTACAATGCCTATCTCACGAAATTTACCTTACAGAAACAAACTGCTTTTTATCTCCATGACTCTATTTGATAGTAGATTATCAACTACTTTGTGCAGGAAAGAAAATGTCTCAAGTACTTCTCAAGCAAGTCAAGACAGCCTTTAATGAAAAGCTTAAATGTGTAAGGCATAATAACAGATCCATAGAAGGTTAGAGAATAAGAATTGAAGACTATCCAAAAGGAAGGGCATTTGAATTTTCTTTCATCATCAAAAAAATTTAAGGAAGAAAATTTGGGGAAGAAAAGATAAGGGGAAGAAAATTCTAGAGAAGACGATCAAGGCAATAGCTACGCAAGTAGTGGGCATGGTAGGGTAACCAACTAGGGTATTTTGCTTAGAACAGAGGAGGTCCCCAGAGTGCAGGACTTTCAGTGCTAAAACCCAGACAGTCATTAGAAAATTGGGATGTTTGTTCACCCTAGCACAAGGTAAAAAGAAGTTCAGTAGGTGCATTGGTAAAGAGAAGGAAGAAGCTCAGCTTGATGGTCGCAGGATTTTCATATTATGAGACAAATAGAAAATAGAGTTAAATGGTAAGATGGGGCAAGGTTTTGATGGGTCTTGAAATACACGTAGGGCAATGTGAAAAACACTAGGGTGTATTGGCCAAACAGATTTAACAAATGTGAAAGAAAAAAATGGTCTGTGCATCAAAAGAATTGAGTCTTAGTTCTGGTTTTGCCACCAACTCTGATTGCTCCTCAACTTTTACATCTGGGGACTCCATTTTTTTTTTCATTTGTAAATAAGGAAGTTGGAGCATATAACCACCATAGCCTTGTGTGGTTGGGATCAGTTGTGATTCTACTGATGGGAACAAAGATCTAATATTCAGAATCTGTAAGGAACTTAAACAAATTTATGAGCAAAAAAACCAAAACCCTATTGAACAGTAGACAAAGGACATGAACAGACACTTTTCCAAAGAAGACACACATGGCCAACAAGTATATAAAACAATTATTAACATTTCTAGTCATTAGAGAAAAGCAAATTGAAACCACAATGAGAAACTTTCTCACCAGTCAGAATGGCTATTATTAAAATGTCAAAAAACAACAGAGGCTGGTGAGGTTGCAAAGAAAATGGAATGCTTATACACTGCAGGTGGGAATGGAAATTACTTCAGCCATTGTGGAGAACAGCTTGGCAATTTCTCAAAGAACTAAAACAGAATTACTATACTACCTAGCAATCCCATTATTGGGTATGTACCCAAAGGAATGTATATCATTCTACCTTAAAGGTACATGCACACACGTATGCTCATCACAGCACTACTCACAATAGCAAAGACATGGAGTCAACTCAAATGCCCATCAATGGTAGATTGCATTAAAAAACTATGGTACATATACACCATGGAACACTATGCAGCCATAAAAAATAATAAGATAATGTCCTTTGCAGGAACATGGGTAAAACTGGAGGTCATTATCCTAAGCAAACTAACACAGGAACGGACAACCAAATACTGAACATTCTCAACTTAGAAGTGACAGTTAAATTTTGAAACATATGGGCACAAAGAAGGGAACAATGGCCACTAGGGCCTACTTCAGGGTGGAGGGTGGGAGGAGGGTGAGGATTGAAAAAGTACATGTCCTGTACTATGCTTATTACCTGGGTGACAAAGTAATCTGTATCCCAATCCCCTGTACCATGCAATTTACCTATATAACAAACCTGCACAGGTACCCCTGAATCTAAAATAAATGTTTTAAAAAGCATCATATTATATACCATAAATAAATAGAATTTTTGACAATTGAAAAATAAATAAATAATTTATAAATCAAATAGAAGAAATTAAAATAAAATGAAATAGTTACTTCTAGAACAACAACAAAAGGAGTCATTGAAGACTTTGACCATATTGGTGGTCCAAGAAGAAAAGCTGTATATTTAGGTGAGAACACTAGAGTATCATTGGTTTCCATATCATCTTGGAAGCTTTTTCATACATTTCTCCAGCACCGTCACTTGAAAGTCTCCTAGCAATACAGATTGATAACATGAACTCCCATTTCTTCCATGAATAGCAGTAGAAAACCGTAGGCAGTGGGTTCCTGAATTTGCTAGGGAAAAGTGTCCAAAATCCAGTTAAACTGAAGTTACTTGTTCATTAATTTCAGAATATTAAGGATATTAAGATATAATTATTTCCAAGAATTCAGAAGGAAGATGGCAGAGAAGAATACATCCATGAGCACTTTCCTTGAAAACACACTTTTATGAGTTACTGCCTCACTAACAGAACCATCATGCTAGAATTTTGTGTCACTTTCACAAGGCAGTTTTGACTTCGGAAACTGGAAAGAGAAAGAATGATCAAGGCAGGGGAAATGAGGATGACAACTGGAGACAGACTCTCTCGAGCTAAATCATTCAGTTTTCATCTCATCTGAGTTCACTTCCTTGACTTCTATAAATAAAATAGATTATAAGACTTTTAGCTACTATCTCTTAAGAAGCTTATCTGTTGAATTCCTAGATCTCATTGGCAGAAATACTATTCTAAATTTAGCATTTATAAACGTTAATTTAGCCAATAAACATTTAGTGCTAGAACTTAATTTCTTGCCAGAATAAAAGTATCATTATAAAGTGTCATGGAAAAAAGAGAAAATAATAATAATGCTTTGGAAAGTTCATCAATGAGAGTACTCATGCAAAAGAGTGATTGCTCCTGCTCTCCATGTTTAAGGGAAAAAGAAAGAACATCTTAATTACACTAATGGCCTAATTTTTTTTTTCATGTAATTACAAGTTTAAAGTTTTTCTTTGCTGCTAATTTTGTATGAAACATATTTGTGCTAAATATTGCCTTACCATATACCTAGAGATGTTTATTTACACAGATGCAGGATATTTTAATTTAGGGGGAGGGGGTCATTGAAACCAGAACCCAAAGCCAACTGCTCTTCAATTCCAGTGGTAATTTGTGGCTTTTCTTAGATTTAGTGGTTACAAAGGAGCCTTAGACTCTGTTGATCATAACCGATACTGCACCGCTATTTTATATGAAATTGAAAAAAAATAGAGTTCTTACTCTCATGACCCATTAAATATTTTAGCTCACTTTAACTGGGTAGAGCAATGGCGGCAAGGAAGAGGTGGAGGGAATCTGGGTGGTATCACACAAGTGAAACCAAATTTCCAGAGACGGGAACTACTTGTCCAGTTTCTTTATCTTAGCTAAGTAAACAAACTTGGGTCTGCATATAAAATAAAATAAGGTAGTAATAAAATAAATTAGGCAATGAACCAAGTTTAGAATTCATTTTCTTCTTGTTTTATTTCCATGTGAACATCTATGCAGAAATATTTACGTGAAAAAATTCCATTGTATATGTAACATATATTTAATGAAGTATATGTAAGTTTCTGCAAACAGTGACATCCATTACAGATGCTGTTCATGTCACAGATCATTTGAAAAAGATATATTGATCAAGAATAAGGGAATGAGCTCAGAAATGTAAACTTTCAGAATGTTTGAAAGTATCATTTGAATGATAGCCTAGCGATGAGATCTTTCATACATTATCTTCATTCTCCTCCACAACTAGCTGAGTATTCTGTGAAAATACGAAAAAAATAACAGAAAAATCTCAAAACAGTGTCAGTTTATATTCTGACTGAAAAGGAACAAGGTGCAAAAAGGTCAAGAAAGTAAGTCTTAGATAGGTGAACATATGTGGGGAAAGAAAATTCCCTCTTATTGTAATGACAGCTGAATCAAGGACTTGATTTGATGATTAATATTACATTTTTCAATTTAAATTGAGAAATTTTAATTTAAAATTTTAACTATGGAGCACAATTTTCTATGAAATGTTGTCTGAAAGAGCAGTGGCAAGTTTAATTTCATACAAAAGTCTTAAATGTCTATGAATGTTCAGCCATTTTCTATAGAATCCCTTATAGAGACTTGGGAACTTCTGTGCCTTCTTTCAGATGAGGATTCAGACAGTATGAATGTGACAACGTTTTATCAGATTTTGTTTTCAGGCTGATATAACTGGTATAATATTTTAACTTCCTTTAAAGAAGTCATATGTTTTACTCCATGGCTGAAGTATTCAGAAGCTGCATGGCTAAATTTTTGGCTGAAAGAATCATACTCGATTTCATTTATTTTCGTTCAATGTACAGAAAACATTTCTTGCCACAGTTCTGTCACTAGCTTTCCCCACTTAGCTAAGAAGGAAAAATAACATATTGTTATAACTGGCATATAGTTGTAGCTTTTTTAGAACTCCAAATATTAATTAGAGTTGACTAAAACACAAGAGTTCCTAAAGTGAAAATTTTGTTGGAGTTGAGGCAATAAAAAGGTTAAAGAGTTAATAAACATTAAGATTTAAAATAGCCCAGGAAAAAATTTCTAAAATGCTATAAAATGTTTAAAATTATATGTTTAAAACCTATTGCTTAAAATCAGCATGTTGAAGAATTATCTGCACCCCATTTTCATCATAGCGCTGTTCACAATAGGCAAGATATAAAACCAACCTAAATATCTATCAATAGACAAATGAATAAAGAAAATGAGGTGTATATACATAATGGAATACTATTCAGCCATCCAATTAATGAAATCCCGTGATTCATGGCAACATGGATGAGCGTGGAGAACATTATGCTAAATGAAATAAGTCAGGCAGAGAAAGACAAATGCTGAATGTTCTCACTCATACATGGTAGCTTAAAAAAAGTTATGTTCATAAAATTAGGGAGCAGAATTGTGATTATTACAGGCTGGAAAAAAGAGGGGTGTTGGGGTGTTGTGGGGGTGGGGGGATATAGAAAGGATGGTTAACAGATACAAAATTACAGCTAGACAGGAGAAATAAATTCTAGTGTTCTATAGTGCTATAGAATGACTCTAGTTAACAACAATTTATTGTATCATCTCAAACAGCTAGAAGAGAATTCTGAATGTTCTCAACACAAAGAAAGGATAAATGTTTTAGGTGATAGATATGCTAACCAGTGTTTACACATTGTATACATATATCAAAATATCACTCTGTACCTCCTAAATACGTACAATTATTATGTGTCAATTTAAAAATTAAAGATCCCAGCAACCAAAAAGAGTTAAGTAGTATGATATCACCATGGCAACCAGTGAGCATGAAAAAAAACCTACCTACTTCAACTGTATCCCTTACACATAACTACAGAATGGAGAGTAATCATATTGAGAAAAAAAATGGAGAAATGAAATTTCATATAATTATACAATTGCTTGGGCCAAAGACAGTATACTGCTTGATAATGAAAAATGACATGTATAAAGTATTTAAATGTTGGCTATAAAACTCTCTCTAAAATAGAAAATAAAGTCTGATTGTACATTGATAATATTCAGCAACATATAAATGAGCCTGTAATTACATGTTTGTTTCTAAAAGTTCCTCTTAACTGCGTATCAATATTATGGTGTTAGACCCTTTACACTGACAACCAAACACATAATTACTGTGCTGGAAAGGAAAGTCCTAAAATTACTCTTCCATTAACTGATGCCCTAAAGTGATCAAGGGTAGGGATAGACATACAGAATTACTAAAACACATCAAAAGTAATAGCAAAGACATTTAGTGGTAAAACGCAAATTATTCTCTTTAAAATCAGGTAGAGAAAGGAAGTCCTTCACAAACACATTTATTTAACATTTTTAGTATAGTACAAGTACGACAAGTAGGAAAAATGCAAGGTATACAAATTAGAAAAAGACTACAGAACAATCTTTCACAAACATATGTCCAAAAATATAGATGAGAAAATTTACTAGGAGTAATTGAGCTTAGCAGGTTTGCAAGATTTAAGATTCATGTGCAAAACCTAATTGCATTTCTAGCCACTAGAAACAAAGAATGAGAGAGTTATGAAAAACTTACCCTATTTACCTAAAAACCTATAATTATTCCATCAAAAGATGTAGAAAACCTTTAATACTAAATTGTAAAACTTTATTGAAAAAACTTAACTGAAAGGAGAGTGAGGAAAATTTAATATTGTAAAGATTTCAAGTTCCCCCGGATATATATGAGATATTTTCAATCAAAATCTCAACAAGTTTCTTCATAAAATTTGACAATCTGACTCAATGGCATTAAAAAAAATAAAGAGTAACAATAATAACACAATAGGAAAAGGAATAAGTGTTTGTCTTGCAAGACATAAATTTATTTATAAAGCTACATTATTTAAGTGTAAAAATTTTTTACACTACCTTATTTATGTGTAAAGGATACAGTTGAAGTAGACGCTCACGGGTAGCCATGGTGATGTCATACTACTTAACTTTTTGTGGTTGCTCGGATCCTTAATTGTTTTTGAATGACATATAATAATTGTACATATTTATGAGGTACCGAGTAATATTTTGATATATGTATATAATGTGTAATGATTGATTAGCGTATCTATCACCTAAACATTTATCCTTTCTTTGTGTTGAGAACATTCAGAATTCTCTTCTAATTGTTTGAAATGATACAATAAATTATTGTTAACTAGAGTCTTATTAAGTAGGGTTTGGGGAGATGGTTGGTTTATGTCTGCTTTATCCTGTCTCAGAGCGCATAGCCTTTTGCAGTTCTATATTGATGGGGGAAGTTCTATTTGACTTTTCACCTTCCGCAGGCTTTGGGCTTTGACTTCTGACTCAATTCTCACTTCTGACCCTTCTCAATTTGACTTCTGACCCTTCCCTGCCCCCTTGTGGTTGCCAGAGCTAGAGGCCAAGTTTGCCAACATAGGTAAATGCCATCAGCACTGCATTCCAGTGCTTTGTTGATAATTATCTTAGTTCTATCCTCCCTGTGAATTTTGGCACAGTCACTCCTTAGTATCTTGACAGCACGGCAATGTGCTGACATATTGTATTAGTCTCTTTTCACGCTGCTAATAAAGACATACCCAAGACTGGGTAATTTATAAAGGAAAGAGGTTTAATTGACTCACAGCTCCACATGGCTGGGGGTGGGGAGCGCTCACAATCATGGTGGAAGGTAAATGAGGAGCAAAGTCATGTCTTACATGGCAGCAGGCAAGAGGGCATGTGTAGAGGAACTGCCCTTTTATAAAACCATCAGATCTCCTCAGACTTATGCACTATCGTGAGAACAGCACGGGGGAAAAACCCACCCCCATGATTCAACTACCTCCCACCAGGTCCCTCCCACGACATGTGGGGATTGTTACAATTCAAGGTGAGATTTGGGTGAGGACACAGAGCCAAACTGTATCACGTATGTTTCAGCAATGGAGCAACTAGAGTGAAGAAACAAACCAACTTTATATGGAATCATGATATTTGACAAAGATGACCCGGCCAATGACTGGGAGAAGGAGGAATTAGTCAATAGACAGCATAAGCAATTGGCTTCCGATATGAAAAATAATGAAATGGTATTTCTATTCTATGCCATATGTAAAATGTTGTAGTAGAAAGATTAAAGATTTAAAAGTGGACTTCCATTTCTAGTATTAATAGGCTATGTTGTTGAGACCAAATTACTCCCTGAAAGCAACTAATGACACAGAAAAACTATTTTAGTTGTCCTTGAAAACAGAACAGCAATGATAAGATAATAAGGAGTGACACTGCCAAAATTAATGGAGAAGCAGGAGCCAAGACAGCTAAGCAAAGCCCCAGGACACAGGAACCACTTGTGTCCTGATGGCTATTGCATACATTGGCAAACTTGGTCTCTAACTTTGGCAACCACCAGGGGGCAGGGAAAGGATATTAACTGGGTTCGATGTCAAGGCCCAGTAGCTTTCCCACTGCCCCAAGTAGGAAGTCAAATGGGGAAATTTCTCACATCAATATGGAACCTCCCAGGCTTAGTGTGGGCAGCACTAAACAGATGTAAGCCAGCCCTTTCCCAACCCCCAGGGAACTGAATAGATCACCTTAGTCAGGAAGAGTGGGGGTGGTTGTTATTGAAAGGAAAAAAAAAAAAAAAAATTCCTGCAAAAATGTTGCCATGGGTTGACTCTCACAGAACTTTGCAATCCAGCTTCTAGATACCAAGGTGAAGAAGGGACTTTACGCTGTGAATTTAGCCTGAAGCTCTCTGGGGCTAGAATGTCGCCAGGTGCAGAGCCTGTGCAAATGCAAATCCTTATCCATGTGGTATCTGAGTTCAAATTTTAAAAAAGATTCTTCTCCCATGAGACATTACTTGCATCTACCCAAAAATTAATGTGACAAGTACAAGAATTTAAGGCATCTGTAAAGTGCTTGGTAGCCCATTTAGATGTGCTACCTGGATGCAGTGAACAGCCTGGACAACTTTATACTGCATCCCTAAAGTGACATCTCATCCTGTTTCTCAGGAATGCCCACATATTGTGTTTAAAGGACAAAATAAGGTGCTATTTTGAAATTCAAATATAACAATAATTGCGACTAGGTAAAAAAACTAAATGTTTCAGTTAAAAGTCAAAGACAATCAGGCCAGATTATAAAAATAAACAAATTATGTATTGTTTTCAAGGCATATACTTTGAGTATAAGAACATATAAAGGTTTAAAATAAAGGGGGGAAATATGTAAATAAATAACAAAAAAATGGAAATAGACTAAATTGTTTTTATATTAGTAACATTTTTTGTGTTAAAGAGAGTCACTTTACAATGATGATACAAGCTTCAATTTGCCAGGAAAAAAAAAATGTAACTAGTTTAAATGATTATGGCTTAAATGACATAGATTTAAGATACATTAAAACCAAATTAAACACAGATAGCAGTGAAATAGGCATGTCCATAATTATAGTGGAAGGTTATTGCTTATCTCTTGAGGTAATTGCTACATCATGAAAATAACGATATCAGAAAGAACAGGGTAGATATAACCGATATATAGAGATCGGATAGATACATAGATAGATAGATAGATAGATAGATAGATAGATAGATAGATAGATAGATAGATAGATAGATAGATAGATACATACATAGATAGATAGATACATAGATACATAGATACATAGATAACCAATGAGCAAATCTCACTTGACAAACACACGTAGAATATTGCCATGAACAACTGAAGAATGCATACTATTTTCGAGTACCCAAGAAACAATTGTAAACATTGACTAAAATATATCACCTCAGAGTTGGTAGGACTGTATTAAAATAACTTCTGTTCATCAAATGACACCATTAAAATAGGGAGCAACAACTTGCAAAGTGAGAGAATATATTTGTAATATAGAAATTGACAATTGACAAAGGATTTGCATACAGAATATATTTTTTAAAACTACGAATCAATCAGAAAAAGAGAGACGATTGAACAGAAAATGGGTCAAAAGACTTGAATAGACAGCTCACTAAGGAAACTATCAAAATGGCCAGTAAACATATGAAAAGATGTTCATTAGTCATCAGGAAACACAAACCCAAACCACAGGAGCTGAGACTAGCCCCTGAAAAAATAGCTGAAATAAAAAAAATAGAAAGTACCAAGTGTAGAGACAAGAATGTGGAGGAGACTGTATTCTCATAGACAATTGATGGGGGTGTAAATTTGTACAACTATTTTGGAAAATGGTTGGATTTAGCTGATGAAACTGAAGGCACACATGTACCACTTCCCTCAAATTTCAGATATTGTTACTCAACAGAAGTGCATACATATATTTTTAAAAGATATATATTAAAATATTCTTAGCAGCACTATTCTCAATAACCAAAGATTGGAAACTATCAAAATGCAGTTTAATAAACAAATAAATTGTTGTAAATAAGTAAATTCATAAAATGAAATATTTTTATGCGATTAGAATAAGCAATTAGCAATCACTGCATATAACAATATAATGAATTTGAAAACCATAATGAAAGAACTGAAAGAAGACTCAAAACAGTCCATTTGGTGTAATTTTTTTATAGAAAGCTCAGAAATAGGCAAAACAAAAATAGCCTGTTAAAATACAGGTTATCTTTGTAAGATAGTGGCTGAAAGAAACACAGGTGATTCTAGAATTGATAATGTTCTGGTTTTCATTTGAGTGGTGGTCTCCTGGGTGTACTTAGTTTGAGAAAACACATCAAGCTTTAAACTTATATTTATTTTTCTGAATGTATATTTTAATATGATACACTATTAAAATACACTATTATTTACAATTGCATCAAAAGTTGGAAGTACTAAGGAACAAATCTAACAAAAGTGTAAAATATCTCTAAGAAAAAAATACAGAATTACTGAGAAATTTAAATAAATAAATAAATAAATGGAACGACAGACAATGTTCATGGAGTGAAACCTTAATATTGTAAAGATTTCAACTCCTCAATCTGATCTCTAGATTTAATTCAATCCCAATAAAAATCCTAATGGTTTTCCCATTGGTAGGCCTTGAGAAGTAGATTCTAGAATTCACATAAAAGTACAACAAATGATAAAAAAAAAAAAACTCTAATAAAGAATCAAGTTAGATAATTTTTCTTCCTGTTATCAAGCCTTATTTTGAAGCTATAGTGATTAAAGCAATGCAGAATTTGCACAGACAGATATCTGGATAAATGTAAAAATTTGTGATAACTCAGAAATAGACCATATTGTATACACTCATTGTATGACAGTGGTGGTACTGCATAGTTAGGTTAAAAAGTACACATTTTAAAACATTTTGTATTTTAATTTATCTTAATTAAATATTATTTTATTTTTATTTTTAATTATTGATTCTAGACTTTCCAAAATGTTGCGATATTAGTACTTCTCTAAATAGCGTTCACCCAGATTATACAAACATTAAACTTTTTAACATACATACACACACACACACACACACTGAACAAAATAAAGACACAAAAAGATGTGCAGATAGGACTCTATTCATATAAAATCCAAAGACAGATAAAATTAAACTCAATTTCTGAAAGGTAAATAGATAAAACAACAGAGGAAAAAAGAGAAAATGATTTTCATCAAATTCAGGATAGCGATTACGTCAAAGAGACTGATTATCATGAAATCAGCATAGCAATCACCTCAAACAGTTGATGCTATCACAGAAGAGGTACAGGGTATGGGTGATTTTTTTTTTTCTTCGAATGCAGGTCATATTTTATTTCTTTAATTAGATGATGTGGCTTACTTTACTGCACATATATGTTCAATTAATTTTTTCATGTAAAACACATTTTACCATAAAATGTTTAAAAACATTTAAACCAGAAAGAGTGGAACTTGAAAAAAAAGGTAACTTTAGTTTTATCAATTCTTTAACAATTTAGTTTTATCTATTAACAAGTAATTCTTTAATACTGGTAAATTATACTTTATTAAAAATTTATTTAGCGAATACCATTCTTAAGATTTTACAGCAACCCTTCTGGCCTGAAGTTCTGTAAAGATAGCTATTTCCCGATGGTGATACAGTACTCCTTTGTCATGTTATTTATTCAGAGTTTAATAAACAATTATTTGTTGCTTGGCTAAATAAGTGTCAAAAAATACATAATGCAGTTTTTGGCCTGGAGAAATTTACAAATAAACACAATATTAATTGATTATTAATTCATTAATAAGAAACTAATTGAAGGTAGGACCTAAAGTACAACCACTAAATCTTCACCAGGCCACTCACCAATCTACTGACTTTTGTACCCAAATACTTTACCCTCTTGACAATGAAGGGGAATTATTTACGCTCCTATCTAAAGTCTACCCCCTCTAACCTGCGCTGCAAGAGCATTACTCTTACAGCAATTATTTCTTTGGCTACTATATGATCAATTTTTTCTTTCAATTAGAGTCATGCTCATCATAAATCAAAAATTTTGTTATTTCTTGCATCCTAAAACAAAAGCCCTATATATCAAAATTCCAGGAAAATATTCATTGTATTTAATTCTTACCATTTCACATCTTTTAAAACTCACTTCAGCCAGGCTTTTGCTCTCAGTCCTTTATAAGAACTTCTCTTACAAAGGTCCACAGGGACTCAATGTTGCTAATATCCATGATTAATGATTAGTCCTCATCTTATTTGATCTGTCACCATGCATTTGACCCAGTTGATCACGCCTTCATCCTGGAAACACTTGCTTTGTTTGGCTTCCATGATGTCACTCTACCTTGTTTCTTACCTACTTTATTGCCTTCTCATTCTCAGTTTCCTTTGCTATATCTTTTTATCCCCTTCAATGAAGCGATGTTGTTTGTCTGGGGTAATACCCGAGGTTCGTTGTCCCACGGCCGTATAAGTTTAGTAGGAGAAAGGAGAAGAGCTCTCTGTGCAGAGATGGGTCCCAGAGAAAATGGGTTGCTGCTTTTGCAGTGAAATGCAGAAGGTTTTATAGACGAGCCTGAGGAGGCGGTGTTCGATTTACATAGGGCACAAAGGACTGGTCGGACCAGGTGTGCTATTTGCATAGCCCATGAAGAAGCTGGCCACCCAGCCCTAATCTTTTATGATGCAGATAGGTTCTCTACCTGGCTGGCCTCATGTAGACGTGGCGACAAAGAAAAGGGACTAAGCAGCCTCCATGTTGAACCTATCTGGCTTCCAGGTAGCCCTTTCCTGTTGGCACAGCTTCCGGCATTTCCCCCAAGCACGCTTCCGGCTTCCGGCTTCCTTATCTATGTTTGCAGCTCGATTTTTCCGGATGCTCTTTGTTAAAAAAGAAATGATTTGGCCGGACACGGTGGCTCACGCCTGTAATCCCAGCCTTTTGGGAGGCCGAGGCGGGAGGATTGCCTGAGCTCAGGCGTTCGCGACCAGCCTGGGCAACATGGTGAAACCCCGTCTGTACTGAAAATACAAAATTTAGCTGGGCGTGACTGCAAGCACCTGTAATCCCAGCTACTTGGGAGGCTGAGGCAGGAGAATTGCTTGAACCCGGGAGGCGGAGGTTGCAGTGAGCTGAGATGAGGCCACTGCACTCCAGCCTGGGTGACAGAGCGAGACTCTGTCTCAAAAACAAAAAACAAAAAACGAAAAAAGAAAAAAAGAAAAGAAAAAGAAATGATTTGGGGGCTACTTTTTGTTAAAAGGGAAATTCTGCCGAGGACTCTCTTACCCTCACTATCTACCTAAATAATTTCTTTTTAGCTTCTTGTATCATCAATTTCTAATCATTTGATGGGTATGTCCCAGAATTCATGTTTGTTTGTTTGTTTGTTTGTTTTTCTACCTACTTACACCCAATGCCTTAGTGATTTCATCCAGTAGCATGGTTTTAAATCACACCTATGTGCTAAGGATGAGCACAGTTTTACATTTTCAGCCTAGGATGCTTCACTGAATCCCAGACCTCCATTTGGATGTCTAATAAACAGAATTACTGAGACTTCTCCAGTGTCCTACCATCTCACCATCTCAGCCAAAGCAAAACTATATCCTTCAAATACCTTCATGTCTTTCTTAATCCCTCCCTTTCTCTCACACCCCATATCGAATTTGTCAGTATACGCTGTCAACATTTTCTACTCTCTCTAAACAGTACCTATATAATATTTTCTTGGATTATTTCAGTCGACTCTACCTCCAAATTTCTCTCCTTGCTTCTTCTCATTCTCCCGTAGAGTCTGATCTCAATACTGCAACTGGTAGGATGATTCTAAAACAGATTATGCCCCTTCTCATCGCAAAACCCTCAAAATGATGTCACACTTCACTCAAATTAAAAGCCAGTCTTTTGTTTGTTGGTTAGTTTTGCTTTTGTTTTGTTTTGTTTTGGTTTTTAAACTTTTATTTTCAGTTCAGGAGTAAAAGTACAGGTTTGTTACGTAGGTCAACTTGTGTCATGAGGGTTTGTTGTACAGAAGCCTAGTAACCCTTAGTTATTTTACCTGATCTTCTCCTTCCTCCCACCCTCCACTCTCCCAAAGGTCCCAGTGTGTGTCACTCTCCTCAATGTGTCCATGTGTTCTCATCATTTAGCTCCCACTTATAAGTGAGAACATGTGGTATTTGGTTTTGTGCTTCTGCATTAGTTTGCTAAGGATAATGAAAACTCAGTTTTAAACAGCCTACTAAGCATCTATGATCTCGTCTCTGAAGTCATTTCCCACTTACCTGCTTTAGTAGAGCCAAGCACACATATAACTCTCTGCTGTTTGGAGCATGGGCATGACGCCTCTTTAACACCTTTGCACTTCCTCCTCCCTGGCCTGAAAGATTTTTCTCCCAGATTTATGTGTGGTTCATTCTCTTGTTTCTCTTGTTTAAATATCAACTTCTCAGTGAAGCAACCTATTGTAAAATTGCAAGTCTCCACTCCCAGTACTCACAATCTTCCATATCCTGATCTATTGTATCACTGAACACTGACCAAGATGTAACACACAGTATCATTTACTTATTCACTGTTTGTCTTTCCACCCTTAAATGTATCTGTTATTTTCACTGATGTTTTCCCAGCTCCTAGAAGAATGTCCAACATGTAGAAGATGCTTAAGATGTAGTTGTTTAATGAATTAATTGTATTGCTTTATATAAACTGTAAGTCCTTTAAAAGTTTGGAGATGGGAGAGACAAGTATTAGGCAGAGGAGTTAAAGAGTTTTGAATGTATACAATTCCTGCTTGCATTTTACATGCCACATGTGGTTGAAATCAAGCAGAAAGAAAAACACCCACATTGGATGGACGGGATGAAAAATAGACAGAGTTTAGAAGAAACCATCTTCCTTCAGAATAAGATTTATGGTTTCTAGGCAGTCCCTCATCACCATTTTGGGGTATAAAATAAGAACTTTTTTTTGACTAAGATTCTAATTCTCCATCAAACTTTTCTTGAAGAATACTTTTCCTTCCTAAGGTTCTCTTGCCATGATAAATCAAAGACTATGAACAGATTAGCTGTGGCTGAGAAGCTTAGTTGTCTACCCATATCCGGGACTTTTTTCTTCTACAATAGTAACACCTTACCGTTTGACTAGACACCTGGCCCCCTTAAGCAGTAACTATAGTTACATTCTCCCTGGAAACTAGGTGCAATGATGAAGTTCTGGCCAATGGAATATAAGGAAAGTTGTGTGTGAGACTCCTAGGACACACCATTAAGGGGTGGGGGCATTCCCTTCTGTTTACTTTTTCAGCGTCATGCTGCCTGGAATGCAAAGTGGTAGCTGGAGCTTAAGGAGCCATCCTGGACCACAAGGTATTAGTCAATTATGAAAAATGGCAGAGCAACACAATAGAAAATTCTAGGGTCTTGAATAATTGAGAAGCTGCCAAACCAGCCTCAGGCTTTACTTTTGTTTGAGCAAGAAATAAACCTCTGCATTTAGGCCACTGGTAATTGGGTTTTCTGACATTCGCTATTATCACTAAAATTGCTATCTGCTTATCGCTAAAATAGAAGGTAGTAATATTTATTATTACTAAAATCTCCAGTTATCCTAAAAATGAAATTTCTTCTCTCAGATGTCATATAATAATATAAAGTCACCAGTAAATCCCAGTTACTAGCAAAGCTGAAAGAACACTGAACTTGGAGTCCGGGGGGGCTTGGAAATCTCCCACTGTTCCAGCATTAACCCTTTAGTTGATAGATTTTTAGAGAGGTTGGAGTGGTCTTATGGGCATGACCAGACTGGCTGGGCCAGGCAAGGAGTTTTCAGGGAACTTGGAGAAGGAGGTCTTTGTCAACCAGTCTGGAAGGTTTTAATATCTGAGCAACTCGAATGTCTGTGAAAGTGAGGATCATCTCACTGTCAACTTCCTCTTCTTCTTATAATAATACCATGCAAGTGAAGTGGGAATTCATCTCCTTTGACTTTCATTTATGTGATTTCTGTAGACGTAATCCCACTCTAGGAACAGGGTGGAATACATGACACTAGGTAAAATCAGTCAGAAAACTCAATTGCTGAATTGACCTCAAGGTCAGTAAATTAAAAACCCAGTAAAACACTTATTAGCACTGCTAAAGAAGCATGATCTATGGCCATTTATATTCAATGTTTTAGTGATATAAGCTTGGGACTGCAGGAGTCATAAGTGGAGCTTGAGAATGAAGCCAACACAGTAGAAAGAATGCCATTCAGTGCTGTGATGCTGGGTGCCACTGACAGCTTCTGAATCCTGAATTCAGCCATATGTGAAACCAGGCACTATCTGTGGACTTTTAAATATTCAAGATAATAATTTCTCTCTTTCCTCTTAATCTAGGTTGGGTTGATTTTTTGCAATTTGTAACTCAACCATTCCTACCTGGGCAAGACTTTTAACCTTGAGATGCATCAGAAAAGAGCATTCTAGATACAAAATAGAATGGGCACAGTTGCAAAATGTGGGCATTATTTTTGTAAAAAAATATAATCTTGTAGATAACTGGTAGTAGTTTGAAGAACAAATTAAGACAGAAAAAATTACAGACAACAAGATACATAAAAATACTACTGAAATATTTCAGTTGAGTTGATGATGAGGTTCTGAATTAGATAAATGGCAAATGAGAGTCTCCATAAAGGTGAAATAGATGACGGGAACAAGTTTACATTATTAAGGGCATGAAATTTTTATTGGAGCTGGTGTTTAAACCCAGCGATTTCAGTTTCCCATCTCTCTGCTTTGACTGTTCCACAACAACATCCTCTAATGTAGAGAAATATCTGCCACAGAAGGATATGCTACCTAAATTGTGTGGCCCAATGAAAAATGAAAATGTAGGCCTTTTTTATAAAAATGTAAATTTCAACATGGCAAGAGCAGAACATTAAATAAATCATGGGGCCCTTCTAAGTGCAAGACCCTATGGATGACACAGGTTGCCTAACCATGATGTGGACCTTGTCCCGAAATGGAATGGATATTGGCAGTTTTTCTTCAGTAAATCTTCTGATACGTATAATAAAACTTGTTTTGAAAAATATCCTAAAGGTGTTTCATCGGCATAATAGAGCTGTCTTTCGCTAGTTCAATTATGAGAAAGGAGAAGGGTTGTTTTTTTAAAAACAGAAACAAAACTTGTTTATGAGAAAAGATACAATAATTTTTTATTTTACTTTACCTATGCATTGCAACTGACCACCCTGTATTCAGTCATAAAACCCCGCATATTTAGCTCCTTAATCTGTCTACACCCAAATCTTCCATTTGGGTTATGCACTAGCATGTTCAAGAATTGAAATTTGGATATTTCTAAAAGTAATTTTAAATAGCTTTAAAATACATATTCACATTACCTATTTCAGAAAAACAAAACAAGTTTCATATTTAAACGTAAGGAGTTTTCATTTAGCTCTTTTTTTATAATCTTTTTGGAAATCCTTTGTTAAAGCCTAGAAATATTGAAGCTTGTAGAAAGTTTTTATATCTAGAAAGACTAATAAAAGGATTTTAGATACATTTTGCCAAAATACACAAATGTCAGCTCCTTTTTCTATACAATTCCATTTCTATGAAAACTATTTGAAAATTATTTCTCTTTTATAAAAGATTAAATTCAGTGTTTTATTGCCTAGGCTCATCCATGTGTTCATTCTGGAGAGTTACAAATGGAGGTTGTGGAATCAGAATATCTAGGTTCAAATCAACAACTTTGTCGCTTACAAATGGAACTGGGTATTCCAATCAACGTTAACTTCCTTATTTTGGGGAAAGGAATAATGATAGAAGTAACCTCTTCAGGGATTTGTGATGGTTATGTGGGTGAATAGATAGAGAGCAGTGAAAACGGTGCATTGGAGACTGAAAGCACTGAATACATGCAAAGATTATTATTCTTTGATCCATTCAACAAATAGTGAGTCTAGACTATATTCCATGAACTTGGTTAGTGATGGGCCACCAGTGTAAACAAGACAGACATAGCTCCTTCTCAAGTAGAGTGCACAATAGATCTCACAAGGAAGATAATCGAACAGTTATAATACTGTGTGATAAACTCTTTGAAGGAAGGAGAGTATCATGCTATGAAGCACTCAGCAGAAACACTGAAATCATCTGAGATGGTTATATTGCCTTGGAAAAGCATGTTAGAAGATTATTCTTTTGAGAAGAATATGCAGCTGAATTTAAATTAATAAATAGATAAAGGACAGAAATAAAAATATCAAGGCAAAGAAGACTTGCAAATGAGATAAAGGAGAGAATAGCACAATCAAAGAACTGGGAGATATTTAATAGTGCATTGCTTATTCTGGGCAGTGGTAATCTAGTGAACTACGAAGATAAGCAAAAGCCACATCGTAACAGCATGCTGAGGGGTTTTACTTCTATCCTAAGGAAGATATGCAGATGTATCACACACCAAGAGTTGGTCACTAAGTTGGTCTGCTACAAAAGCACTTCATACTGCTATGTAGAGAAGAGATGAGAGGGAAATGGAAAGGGCACATTTAAAGTTTAATAGAACAATTAAAAATGCACTAAATACTTAAAAGATGAAAAAGACAAAGAGAAGAAAATGAGAAAGGAAAAGTGAAAGACTGACCAAGAGGGTTCAACCTCTAAGAAGAGTTCAAGAATAAGGGACAAATAAGAGAAGGGAACACAGAATTGAAGACCATGAGTTTCTAGATTAAATGACATCACCTTCTATTCAGCAGACTAATTTAAAGAAAAACAGACCCACATCCAGTTGCCTTATGATAAAATTTCAGGACACTAAAAATTTTTTAAAAACCTATAAACTTTTAAAGAAAACATAAGTCACATCAAAAAGGAATTATGAGTGAGATTACTGGAAGCTAAAATACAGTACAAATATGTCTTCAAAATTCTAAAAATAAAATTCAAAACTTATAATCCTAGCCAAGCCATCAGGAGTGTAATAGTAGAACTGAGATATTTTCAGACCTGTCAACTCTCAAAATAAAATAACCAGCCAGGCTTCTTTTTCTAGGAAGCTTCTGGTGTCACACTCCCACGCACTAATTTATAAAGGAGGAATATGTAGGAATATATGCAATATGGAAGATGTGAAGAGAGCTCCCAGAATGAGGGTGAAGAGAAGACTTAGTAAGATGGCTGGTGTAGCAGGCCTAATTAATAACCTATGCAAGTTAAGGCAGAAGAAAAGAGAAAATACACACACACATGTGCGCACACACACACATGCACACACACATGCACCCCAAGCTCAGAGATTATTTTGGAATATTCTGAGAGAATATTTATAGTCATTCTCGGAAAATCTTTGAAGCTGAATAAGTGAGAGTTACATAGAACAAAATACAAAGAAAAACAAAATATGGACAGCTATCGTCAAGAGAGTATAAACATGTGCAGACCAGGAAGAGGCATCTCACGCTTGTAATCCCAGCCCTTTGGGAGGTTGAAGCAGGAGGATCTCTTGAGCCCAGGAGTCCGAGACCAATCTGGGAAACATAGGGAAATTCTGTATCTCCAGATCATTCAAAAATTAGCTGGGTGTGGTGGTGTATATCTGTGGTCTCAGCTACTCAGGAGGCTGAGGTGGGAGGATCAGCTGGGCCCAGGAGATTGAGGCTGCGTGAGCCATGTTCACACCACTACACTCCAGCCTATGTGACAGAATAAGACCCTGTCTAAAAAAAAAACAAAAAAACAAAAAACAAAAAAAAAAAACCCAAAAAACAAAAACAGAACAAAGTATAATCTTAAAGTACTGGGTAGCTCGGCTATCAGCAAAATATGCCTACTCATAAAAAGATAGGTACTGACTATTCATTTAACCGACAATCTTGGGAACAGGAGGGAAGGAGAGAAAAGACATGCCTGTTGAAGAATGAGTGCCAGAGTTAATTCCTTGTCAGCTCTAGAAGAAAGTGGAAATATAATGCATAAAGTTAAAAACAGATAGACATATAAGCATTTTCTTTAGAAATATAAAGATCAATACCATTAGAAACAGCTAGAGTGGCTGCATTTGTTGAGTAGGAATTAAAGGTGAGGACAAGTGGGGCAAGAAACAGCTGTTTTTCATTATAGTCTTTTAGTACTATTCAACTTTTAAAAACTTTTTATTGTGAATTATACCATACACACAGAAAGGTGCATAAAACACATTTGGACAGTTTAACTATATAATAAATGTCTGTGCAACCACCACCCAGGTCAAAAAGTAGAACATTGCCAGCCTCTGAAAGTACCCTCAATCCCCAAACCATCTACTGTCTCTGAGGAAAACCTCCTCCCAACCTTTAAAGCTGATACTAATTTGATTTCTGTAATAATAATTTTTGCATTTATTTATATTTTTATCACTTACATATGCATCCCTCAATGATATAGATTAGCTTTTTGTGGTTTTGACTTTGAATTTTTCAGTGTGTATACAGTTTACTTAAATAAAATTGAAAATTTTTAATGCAATATGTTTCTCCTATGAGTACGAGAACCACCTCCACTATAAAGAATTATTGAGTACACTGGCTTTCCCACATTGATATTTTCATATGAAAAAAAGGTATTATTACTCATTTCTCCCAGACGCTTGTAAATGTACCTTTACCTTGGAACTGTAAGAAATGACCACAGATCTACACAAGGAGTATTTATATTTCCATAGCATTAATGACCAAGGCATGTTTTTAATATTGTATATGTAAAGCTGTGCTAAAATACAGTTTTAACAATAATTTCAATGAGCCATACATCATTAAAAGGAAAAGAAGATTCTATGACTTGAAGAAATAATAATGACAAAGACAGGTCACTTAATTAAAAAAAAAAAAAATAGCATTTAATATTTAGGTCCATACCACAAATCTGGTATTTTAAAACAGTGGTTTCCTCCCAGAGCAAATATCGGAGTTGACTTTGTCCATTTTAAAGCAGTTCCCGTAAATGTCATCCTCTTCACCATAGAAAGTAAATTAGAATGTCGGATATGGAGAAGTGGTAATCAGCATAGACATTCTAACAAACAAACAATAGATAATATCCAGAGCAGTATCAACAGACTTTTCAGGCCATCTTATTCCAATGTATTCATTCCTCATCTTAGTACACTATCCTAGAGCAGAAGTACCCTTAGTACACATCTTAGTACACTATCCCCCACCTAAATCAATAACACACTTCTGATAGAATAAACAAACACACTCCCAACATCTTGCTCTACCCCTAGTTTCTTTTCCTATCTTTTTCTGACTTGCTGAATGCCTCAACTGTGTGAACTGAAAGTTTCTCATTTCAGACTTGGTGGAATCTGCTCACTCCATTTCCAACTCTGGCCCTATTACCTGCATTGGGCTTCAGTGGCTTAATATTATAAGGTGAACCACTTCATTGCTACCACTTCTCCACCTAGCCAAAATGTGTTCATTGGAACGTATTCTGGACTGTGGAACAAAATGTAACAGGACATAGTCCTGCCATTAGTGGAGGCCAGCGATGTAGAGAAAGAGCCAGCTTGGCTGCGTTGAGGGTGAGTCCTCTTACTGTGGCTAGGGAGGAGCTTTGTCTCGTGGTCAGAGCACAGGCTGGGAGCCATGACTCATGGAGCCAGTTCCTGACTCCCCTCTGACTCACTTCATGACGTTGAACGAGTCCCTCTATCTTTCTGGGTCTCACTGGCCCCATTTCATCTAGTTCTTCTGGTCTCCCTGAGATTGCAGACATTTGTATTTCTTAATGTGTTTAAACCCTTCAGGAGAGCCATTTCCGAAGAAATATTGGTTCTGAGACTCAAGGGAGTTATTTGAGTCAGGGTGTGGAAATAAGAGATACTAAGTGACTACTAACCTGTGTGTGTTTGCTAGTTTTTCTTTATTTTTTCTGTTTGAGGTCTACCTAATATACTTCCACCGGTCAGTGCTACTTAAGGCTACTTGGGGACTTTTACGTAACACACATTGTTGATTAAGTTGTGCCTGCAGGCTGGCCGGATACCTCTGTGACCATCTCATTGCCTATCAAATAAGGATCAAGCTGAGATTCAAGGCCTTCCACACTTAGATCCTAATCCACTTTCCCTGTTTTATATCCTCTACTCTTTTATGTATATTTCATAACCTAAATGAGCTGATCTCTTAGCTATTTTTTCAAATAAATAGTGTGCCCTGAAAGCAAAGACTTTGTTTTATTTGACTTCACAGTCTGGGATTCAACACAATACCTTGTGGATTGCCATTGGTTAATAGATGTCAAGTAAATGAGGAAATGAATGCACAAGTGAATAAATGGATGGATTCAGTTTCCTCCACCCAAAATGTCTTTAAAATATAAATACTACCTGTGTTTTATGGCCCATCTCAAATAACACATCCTCCACAAAGCCTTTCTTGACTCTCCCATGGGAAATGGCTTTCTCTCCTTTTTTACACCACTTTATCTGCTCTGATGACATAATGCCATATATCAAATTTACTTTTATATATCATAGCACCCATACCAGAGTCCCTGGAAGGGAAAGAACAAAATGTTTTTAATGTTGTGCTTTCACCAGTAGCATTTTAATAATTATAGTCATATACCGCATAATGGTATTGTGGTCAACCACACACTGTATATATGACAGTGTTTCCATAAGAGAATAATTAAACTGAAAAATCCCTTTTGCCTAGTGACACTGCAGCCATCCTAAGGTCCTGGTGGCAATGCGTTGTTCATGTATTTGTAGTGATGCTGGTGTAAACGGACCCACTGTGCTGCCAGTCGTGTAAAAGTACAGCACATACAGTTATATGCAATACATCATACTTGATAATGACAATAAGTGACTATTGTATTAGTCTGTTCTCACGCTGCTAATAAAGACATATGGGAGACTGGCTAATTTATATAGGAAAGAGGTTTAATGGACTCACAGTTCCGCATGGCTGGGGAGGCCTCACAATCATGGTGGAAGGCAAAGAGGAGTGAAGTCACGTCTTAACATGGTGGCAGGCAAGAGCCACGTGTCCAGGGAAATTCCCCTTTATAAAACCATCAGATCTCATGAGACTTATTCACTATCATGAGAACAGCATGGGAAAGACCCACCCCCATGATTCAATTACCTTTCACTGGGTCCCTTCCATGACACGTGGGGATTATGGAAACTACAATTCAAGATGAGATTTGCTGGGGGACGGGGGACAGAGTCAAACCATAACAACTATGTTATTGATTTATGTATTTACTATACTATACTTTCTATTGTTATTATAAGGTATACTCCTTCTACTTATAAACAAATAATATTAACTATAAAATACCCTCAGGTAGGTTCTTCTGGATGTATTTCAGAAGAAGGCATTGTTATCATAGATGACAGCTCCTTGTGTGCTGTTGCCCCTGAAGACCTTCTAGTGGTACAAGATTCAGAGGTAGAAGACAGTGATGATCCTGACCCCGTGTAGGACTAGGTTGATGTGTATGTTTGTCTCTTAGTTTTAAGTTTAAAAAGTTAAATTAAATGAAAAAAAAGTTTATAGAATAAGGATATAAAGAAAGAAAATATTTTGGATCACTGTGCAGTATATTTGTGTTTTAAACTAAGGGTTTACAAAAGGGTCAAAAAGTTTTAAAAAAATTTACAAGTTTATAAAGCAAAAAGTTACAGCAAGCTAAAGTTAATTTATTATTGAAGAAAGAAGTTTTTATATAAATTTAGTACAGCCTAAGTGTATAGCATTTATAAAGTCTACAGTAGTGCACAGAAATGCCCTAGGCCTTCAAATTCACTTACCATTCACTCACCAGCTCACCCAGGGCAACCTCCAACCCTGCAAGCTCCATTCATGACAAATACCTTATACAAGTGTACTATTTTTTATCTTTTATACCATATTTTTACTGTATCTGTTCTGTGTTTAGATACACCAATATGTATCATCGTGTTACAATGACTGAATACTACATTCAGTAGAGTAACATGCTGTACAGATTTGCAGCCCAGGAGCCATAAGCTGTACCATATAGCCTAGGTGTGTAGTAGGCTGTACCATGTAGGTTTATGTAAACACTGATGTTCACACAATAACAAAATTGCCTAACATCACATTTCTAATAACATTTCTCTGTTGTTAGGCAACATATGACTGTATTCTTTGAATCAAGCATGTGTGTGTGTGTGTGAACACTTACACCTTGAAAGTCCTATACCCCTCCCCTTGCTTTTTTGCAATTATTCTTCATCTCTTGATATCAGTTATACTTTGGGAACTCTGAGATGTAAAGTCAAGGGTTTCTACTCTGTCAAAGAAGGAAATAGGCCCAGAGCTCTAGCCTTTAGACATGAGATTTCTTTGGGTCAAAGGTTTTGGGATGAAGAAATTTAATTTAGGCCGGGCGCGGTGGCTCAAGCCTGTAATCCCAGCACTTTGGGAGGCCGAGATGGGCGGATCACGAGGTCAGGAGATTGAGACCATCCTGGCTAACACGGTGAAACCCCGTCTCTACTAAAAATACAAAAAAAACTAGCCGGGCGAGGTGGCAGGCGTCTGTAGTCCCAGCTACTCGGGAGGCTGAGGCAGGAGAATGGCGTGAACCCGGGAGGCAGAGCTTGCAGTGAGCTGAGATCCGGCCACTGCACTCCAGCCTGGGCGACAGAGCGAGACTCCGTCTCAAAAAAAAAAAAAAAAAAAAAAAGAAATTTAATTTAAAGGTATTACTAAAAACACAATGCACTTTTGGCATCTTATGCTGGCTGGTGTTTGTTTTCTTGGAAGTCATTAAGAAATTTATATTTTTTCACTGGTTTTCATTCTTTTGATATATCCATTTACTATATTTTAGGGCCTAAATTGTCCTAACTAAATTAGTTGTAAAAATCACAGACTCAAAAGAGGCCTTAGAGATTATATAGTCTGATCCTTTCATATAACAGAGGAGGAAATTGAGATTCTGGGATAGAATTGGCTTGCTCCAAACAATGAAAAGTGAATGGGAAAAACTCAGCTAACGATCTCATTCTTCTGGACAAGAAAGCAAAACAAACCACAAGACTCGTCAGCTGCTTTCTTCCTCATGATGCAGCCTTGATCTTTGGTGTTTTCTTTTCTGTTTTCTTAATTTGAGGGATTAAAAATTAGTCTTTTGGTTTTAGCAGTGCTCCTGTGGGGATCGAAAGCCTATGGTCCTAGTGCTTTCTCATATCCATTCGAAAAACACTGTCAGATGGAGTCAGTGAGCATATTCCAGCTCTAGTTGAAAAGTTAGGCAATAAATGGGAAAAGCAACAGTGTGAGTTTTGACTTTCTTGGAAGGCTCATGGTATCTCGGGCCAGATTTGCATCCTTCGTAACTCCACAAGGGAACTCCCAGAAGACATATATTTTCTTTCCTTGACAAATGTCTCAAATTAAAGAGCAACAAAGGAAAATGGCTGAAGCACCAAGGGTGTGATATTTTAAGAGATTTAATTCGGTCTTTGGCTCTTCTGAGCTAAATAGGTCACAGTTCTCTATTGGGAGAACATTTGCCGATCAATTTGTATAACAGTAGGGCTCCAAGGGCACTGCTAACGGGGTCATCTATTTATTTGAGGTTTAGTGATGAAATAGATGGATTTTCTCCCCACCCTAATTCATTTTTTAAAAAAAGTTTCCACTATCTTTTATTGTTCCCCATGGTAGATGATCCTCTTAAGGGAAGCTCAGTGGAGAAGGTCAAACTCCTAGCATTGATGTATGTTCACATTAATCATGTCCCGGAAAGACAAAGAATCTTGTAGGCAATTCATAGAGCAGAGTGAAGACAATTAAGTGGAGCAAATGGCATGCTTATTAGCCCTCAAGGCTATGACACTGGAGAAGAGCTTCTTCTTTTTTCTCTCCAAAATAAGGTGCATTCATATTCTTACTCACTGCTATAATATACTCTTATTTGAATAGAAGTTACTACATCTAAAATGCTAAAATTCTTTAGAGGCACTGTTTCCACAGAGTCTTTTTGTCTACATGAGCAAGAACAGTGATACATTTCATTTAAGCTTATGTTATATTTTCATTGCTACTTTTCTGCAAGTGCTGAAACGATGCTGAATCTGAATGCAAACATGTTGTTTGCATTCTAAAATTCTAATAATTTTAGAAAGGAGTTGAGAGGACTAATGCAGGGATTTAAAATCTGATGAATGATAATGTGACCAATCTGATATCAAGGATGAAAAGTTAAGTATTTAAAAATGATAAAAAGGTATCCTTTGCTTCAGGATTTTTTTTTTAAACTACTAAAGGACTTTACTCATTTGCCTTGATTGATTCAGCATATATAATAAGGGTCCACTACCTTCTTTGTGCTTTTTTAGTTCAGTGTTTATTTCTAATTCCCAAGTCCATATCATTCTAGTTAAGAGAGGCTAATTAAAATAAGACTAGTATTGATCTTTTCATTTTCAGTATTTCTTCTTATAATAAGTACCACTAGTTCAGCTCTCTGCCTCTCACATATTTACCCACCTTCCAAAATGCCAAAAGTGATGCAAATTAATCAATACACAAAAATAATCATGGCAAATCTTTATAGCATTACATGGCAGACATGAGTAAAAATAATTTTCCAGCATGAACCCCAAAATTCTTAGTTCTATAACCTCATTCTATTGTGAGCCTCTTCCTATGATTGGCAAAAATGAAGCCAAGTAATTTGGTGCAAATAATGGGACATGGGCAGGTCAAAAGTTTGCCCCAAAGCAAAGAAATAATGAGGGAAAGTGCTAGGATTTGAACCCAGACCTTTGATCTCCACAATCTGTTCTCCTAACCATACACCCTGCTGCCTCTCATGAAGAATCAACTTGTTGGTGATAATAGAGTTCAGATACTTCATTACAATTTCCTAATTATATTAGAAATAATAATCACTGGATTATTATAGGAAATTTGAAAGATTACATTAGTAACAACAGGATATTATACTGAACAGAATAGACCCAAAGTATTTCTAAAATTTAGTTTTGATAACACTTTTTCACATTTGGTTGAAAGAGGCTTTATCAAGCTGGAAAAATGCCTAATCACGGGCAATTTACAAGCTAGAAAAGGAAAGTCCAATATTACTAACAAGATATAATGTGATACACATGCATAGGATATAGCGACAATATTCTGTAATAACTCTTCATGTGTTATTGTTTTCTCAAGGCAATCATGTATATATCTTTTAATAATTACAAGTCCAATTATTGTTGTTTTCTCAAAAATAGTCATGTCTATAATGCATGCTTTCTAAGAATCTAGACCATTCTACTTTTAGCAAAAGGGGAATGGAAGAAACAGTAGTTTGGAACATATCCTATGCTATCTTCTATAAAGTGAAAGCTTCAAATATTCTACTGTTTTAAATGATAATAAATCAATCCAGATTGAGACCAGTATTTGTTATATTTGGAATTAATAATAATAAAACTAAATATTACCTTCTGTAATATTCAGAGTGGAATTTAATGGAAATAAAATGATCCTGTGAAGTTTGATTTTTCTACTTTGTACATTGTCATATTTTTGGAATGGAGATCCCTGTAAGATTACATTACTTGAAAAGTTGAAATAACTGCATTCAAGTGTAAATCAGACTATTTTTCCTGGAGCCAATATCACCTCTGTGGCCTAGTTTTACCTCTGCAGCCTTTTAAAAAATGCACTCAGGCACAGTCTACTTAAATTAAAGAAAGTAAAAGGAGTATTTTCCTTCTGCCTAAATTTGAAAACAGGCTCACTCACTTGCAGTAAGAAAGAAGGGACATTTACACATTAGTAATGTCCTTCAAAACAGCAGGAAATTGTCAACGTAAAGAAGAAAACTGGTAAAGAAAGTGAAGGGAAGTTGTTTTTACATCAACCGCATTCTTCAGTTTAAACCAAAGTACAGTAGAGTTTTTAACCAATGAACAGCTATCTTTCTTCACACTGTACACTACCAATTAAAGAATAAATTTGTTTCTCCGTTTCAGTATTTCATGGGAGTCTTTTAAAAACCAAACATGCATCACCGCCGTTGAAGGCAACCCTAACTCCCTCTGGTGTTCAGCGGTCCCCATGGAACAGAAGGCATTTATTTTGTAATTTACTGAGACACTGCACTCTGCAAAACAGAACCAAAAGACGGACCTCAAGCTGCAGTCACTGCTGAGCTCCTGAAACAACAAACCTGAGCTATATTTGGAAATTTCTGTGTAGACAAAACAACGTGCTCTTGGAGGGGAGGGTGTAATGAGGAGTGCAGGAGGCATTATCTGGTTTCACAGTCTATCATGATCAGATCAACCGAATAATTGTCCATTATTTTCTTTGTAGCATAGAGCCCAAGGCTGATGTATTTACTTTCAAAGTGAAATGAAGAATTGAGGATAAGTCAGCTCCCTAACCACTTCATTCCTCTTCCATCTCCATTCCAACATTTCTTTAACTTCCCAAATTGCAGTAACCTTAATGGGAGAGCTAGGCCTGAGCACAAAATTGAATTTCTTGACTTCCTTTGTGATATAATTAGGAGTGGCTCTGTACTCTTTAAGCAAGGCATTATAACGGCATACAGCCAATGTGTGTGTGTGTGTGTTTGTGTGTGTGTGTGTGTGTGTAGGGATGTGAGTCTTTGCATTCTATGTGCACAGGCATGCATGGCAAAGTGGTGGTGGAAGTCAACATCTTGGAATGGGGAACTCTAACAGCCGGAATGATAGCAGCAATAACTTTGGTGTGAAACAAATCATTTTAATGTGTGTCATGTCAGATAAATGTGGTAAATTGTAGATTTTATTTAAAGTAATTTCTGGGACTTCCATCCTGAACATTCCTCAAATGTATTGTTTTTGTTCAGCCCCCCAACTTCCAAAATTCTAGAACAGGTCCCAACATCAGTAACTTTCACAAACGGGACCATCTCCAACCTGGTTTATAGCTTCTTTTATAGCTTCCCCCATGCGATCCATCTTCCACAATGCCACCTGAGTGTTCTCCTCAAACAGAACTCTGGTCAGGTCTTTCTCCTGCTTGAAAACCCTACAGGGGCATCCTGTCATCCGCAGGAAATTCCCAAGATTTTGTGACCTGGCCTCTACTCACTTTCCCACCTTCACCTTGCTCACTACTTTATGAGGACAAATCACTGGTAAATTGCCCAGATATATACCCTGGTCTGTTCCCTTTTTCATTCCAGGTAATGTTTGCCCTCCTCTTCAAGTTCTCTGTAATCCAACACCCTATCAGCGCCTCCATTCTTAGCCTTTCCATTGAAACTGAGCTCGTTCTCTAGCTCCTGTAGAGAATGTTTTCTGACTCTGGAGCTGTCACTCATCTGTGCTTCCACAGGGCACTATCTGTATTTATCACAGCATCAAACATATTAGATTGAAGTCAACAAATATATATGCTCTGTGTATATATGTATATATAACATATATATACCATGTTTATATTCATATATGTGTATAAACGTATATGTTGATTGAAATAAAACATATACAGTATGTATCTGTACCTATATATTTTATATATACACACTTATATGTAACATGTAACATATATACAGTACACCATGTTTATATACATATATGTGTAAATGTATTTGTACATACAAATATATACATATATATCTTATGTATATACATATACATATCATTCATATATATATATAACATACACACACACACACACACACGTAGCTTATATTTCTGGGAACTTTCCCTGGGACCAGTGGTATATCAAAGGCATGGCATAAATTTTGTAAAGAAGTTTCTGTACCACTGACAACTCCACTAACTCTTTGACACTTGCTGGATAATTCTTCAGCTTAATGAGCCTTCTATGTCAGATATCCCTGCAGGGACTACTTAATGTTTACTTTTGCTCTAGGCTAAAAACAGTATGTTTGAAGAAAAACAATAACATGACTTTCCCCTTGAAATTTTTATTTGGTTAAATTTTATAGTTTCCAGACTGTTTTGAATGACTGAAACAGTCACTAAATAAGTGTACACTTTTGTATAAAATTTGGGGTGATTATAACAGATTCTACAGTCACAAGGAACTATATATGACGGGCTAAAACTAGAATAGAAGCTAAGATTCACAGCAGGAAGAACAATTATCAAATTCATGAGTCAGTTCAACTACAGTTGAAATACATGTCTCTTAAGACTGTCTTTTCTAGAAAGAAATTGTTATGATTATGATTCTAATTGACTCTTGAAGGATGATCATTTATTATTTTAAGTAAGACCTTATGCCTTGAAGGTAGTTTAGGATATAAAAATGCTGACTTAGTCTAGTTCCCTGCTGTGAACAGCAAAATTAGTGAAATTCAAACATGAGGTCACCATTTTATCCTAAGCACAATAACTTAGATGAAAGCAAAGAGATAAAATTAATCTTGGCAGCATAATAATAAATAAAACCTTGTTAACGGATTGACTTCCTTTCTCCAGCTGCTGATGTGAACTTCAATAGAGCCTACAATCATATATGTGCATCTTATCTGGAACTTTAGTAGTGAGGTTTATTCAATAAATATTTACTGAATATCTGCTAGACTTTCTTTTAGGTTTTTAGGACATAGATGTGGAAGATGAAAACTAGGACTTCGAGGATTTCATATTTTAGTGGGAAAGGAAAATGGTGAACTCAGTAATTAAAATGCAGTAATATCAATGATAACTTTACAAAATGTAGTATGAAAAAGCAGAATAGAAAAATCAAATTCAGCGTAAGAGTACCAGGAAGGTGCTCTGGAAAAGATCCTTGTGCATTTGAATCTAGTTAACTTGTAGAAATGAGTCATGTAGAGAATATGGGAAGAGGTTCCAGAAAGAGACAGTGCAAGCCCCAAATGTTGAGAAACCCCTTAGAATATGGCACATTCAAGAAATGTCAGTCATGCAGAGAATATGAGAAGAGGTTCCAGAAAGGGACAAAGCAAGACCAAAATGTTGAGAGACTCCCTTAAAATATGACACATTCAAGAAACGTCAACTCTACAGCTAGAATATTGGATGTTTTGTAAGATAAGAGGAGGAGAGGAAGTCATAGAAATAGGCAGATGTTAAATGATAGATGCAATGTTACACCGAGTAGTTTTGACATGATCGTGTCTAGGGAACAATAGAAGTATTGCAAGTGGTAAAAATAACAGGATCATATTTATACTTCATAACAGTAGTTTAGTGTGATAATCGAATTTACATTAGCAAAAAGAGACAATTGCATTATTCTGGAGAAGAAATAATGAGGACAATAAAATATTAATATAGAGAAGGGACTAGATACGAGAGTCATCTAAAAATAGATACACACAGTACTTCTGTGTGTTTGTGTGCGTGTATGTGTTTGTGTGTGTTTGCTTGTGTGTGTGTGTAGGGATGTGAGCATTTGCATTGTATGTTCACAGGCATGCATGGTAGGGTGGTGGTGGAAGTCAACATCTTGGAATGAGAAATTCCAGCCATCTGAATGATAGCAGCAATGTGTTGAGCGTGAAACAAATCATGTTACTGTGTTTCATGTCAGATAAATATGGTAAAATTTAGATTTTATTTAAAGTAATTCCTCAGACATCCATCTCAAACATTCCTCAAATGTGTGTGTTTCTCTTCATCCCAGCTTCCAACATTCTAGAACAGGTCCCAACATCAGTAACTTCCACAAATGGGACCATCTCCAACCTGGTGTATGGCTTCTTCTATAGCTTCCCCCATGCAGTCCATCTTCCACAATGCCATCTGAGTGTTCTCAAACAAAACTCTGGCCATGTCTTTCTCCTGCTTGAAAACCCTACAGGGGCATCCTATCATCCACAGGAAAAACCTAAGACTCTGTGGCCTGAGAGCCTGATGGTATATGAAGTGGTGATAATGAAGAAGAAATTGTCCCAGATTTCTGGCTTAGGAGATTTTCCATATGATAATGCCATTTCCACAAGATTAGGAGTAAAAGGAATCAGATTTAAAGAGGCAGGAGAAGTAAGAGTGACGGATTTGTAGACATTTTGAGGTTCCGTTACTTTGGGAACTTTCAGTTGACCGTGTTGGTAGAAAGAATAGATACAGTAGCTTAAAGTTTGAGGCAAGAGTGTGGGCATATCAGTACTAGTTGAAGTCATGGATGTGGGAATCACTCTAGAAAGACATGTAGAATAAAACGTTCTGCTATAACCACGTGGGGCAATGGAGAAAAAGCACAAAATTGTCACGTTCTGCAAAGGGCTTGTATTGGCCTGTGCTTACACTATAAAGATACTACCCGAGACTGGGTAATTTATAAAGGAAAGAGGTTTAATTGGCTCACAGTTCCACATGGCTAGGAAGGCTTCAGGAAACTTAACAATCATAATGAAAGGCAAAGAGAAAGCAAGGCACTTTCTTCACATGGCAGCAGGAGTGAGAAGAGTACAAGCACAGAAAGCTGCCACTTTTAAAACCCTCAGATCTCATGAGACTTATTCACTATCATGAGAACAGCATGGGGAAACCACTCCCCATAATCCAATCACCTTCCATCAGATTCCTCCCTTGATACATGGGAATGACAATTCATGATGAGATTTGGGTAGGGACACAAAGTCTAACCATATCAGGGCTCAAGTGCCAAAGGAAAAACATCATTGACTTAAACAAATAAGTCATTGTTAAATTGAAAATAGTATTTTAACACACTTGTTGTGGATGAACCCAAGATTAAGAGGTTGTATTAGTCCATTCTCATGTTGCTAATAAAGACATACCTGAGACTGGGTAATTTATAAAAGAAAGAGGTTTAATGGACTCACAGTTCTACATGGCTGGAGAGGCCTCAAAATCATGGCGGAAGGTGAAGAAAGAGCAAAGGCATGTCTTACATGGAAGCAGGCAAGAGAGCATGTGCAGGGGAACTCCCCTTTATAAAACCATCAGATCTTGTGAGACTTACTCACTATCATGAAAACAGCACGGGAAAAACCTGCTCCCATCATTCAATTACTTCCCACTGGGTCCCTCCCATGACACCTGAGGATTATTACAATTCAAGGTGAGATTTGGGTGGGGACACAGAGTAAACCATATCAGAGGTTGAGAAGAAAATTGGAGGTGACAAATTGGCAATGAGTGAGGACAGTTCTGTCAGGATGCTTTGATATAAAGAGAATGAGATTAGAAGGTCCACAAGTTTTGATGCTTTGTAATGACATGATTATACGGCAGTGGGATGAGCCTGCAGAAAGATAGAGGATCTATAGACCAGGTCTTGAAGGGGCATCATACTTGAAAAGGAGGAGAACTTTACTTTTATCTGATGGAAAGTGGAAAGCAGAGATTCCAATATGTTTTTAGTTAGAGGTGGATATAATTTGAGGTTGTTCTCATCAGCTGTCTTCTATTTCTTCAGCCAAGTAGGAAGAGAAATCATTTGCTAATATAAGGGTAAATAGTGAGACAAGTGAACTGAAAGAGATGTGGATTATCTGGGGAAATAAATTGCTGAGGAAAGTAGATTGGCTAGTAGCACAACTGAAGCTTCAACCTCCCACCTTATTGTTCAGTCCTCCTCTTGAACATCCTCCTTTCCCTATTTCTCCCCTTGTGCTTTGTTCCTCCTAGAGGCAAAAACAAAACAAAACAAAATAAAACAAAACAAAAACCCAGAAAACAAATAGCAAAAAAAATAAATAATTCTTTCCATTTCCTCATGTAGAACAAATTAGCCTTTCCAAGATGTTGGACCATGACCAGCACATGCAGTGACCTGCCTAGAGCTTTGAAATACATGAAATTATGTCTTTTCTTACTAAGTTCTTAAGCACTTCTTTGGTTCATTTGGATATTGATGAAGGTAAAAGTTATAAATATTTTTTCCAGTTAAATTTATATAAGAAGTCCTTTTAAATAAGATGTTAATCCCTTCCTGATGCCATCATTATTATCTTCTCTTTTATTTTATACAAAAATCCATGGAAACATTATCTAAAATTTATATATGTGAAATACACTTTTAGTTTCAATTGTTAGAAACCATTAAATGGAAATATTTTTACATTGATTTATCATGTCTTAACAGATGAGCAAAGTGAGTTTCAATATCTAAAGCCAATTCCCATTCTGATTTTATTTCTGAACTGATTTATTTTATTATATTATTTATTTATTTTATTTTATTTGGTTAGAGACAGAGTCTCTCTCTATCATCCAGGCTGGAGTGGCACAAATAATCAGTGGCACAACCATGGCTCACTGCAGCCTGGAACTCCTGGGCACAAATAATCCTCCCACTTCGGCCTCTCAAGTAGCTGGAACTACAGGTACCTGCCGCCACACCTGGCTAATTTTATAATTATTTTAGTAGAGACAAGATGCTGCAACATTGCCCCAGCTGGTCTTGAACTCCTGGACTCAAGCTAGGCTCCTGCCTCAGTCTCCTGAAGTGCTCAGATTTCAAGTATGAGCCACTGCACATGGCCTAATTTGTTTTACTTTATAGATTTTTCTTAAATATATTCTAATTCTGAAAATACAGTGAATTTATTATTATAATATATCATACCATGTATGTCTACAGTATTTGTATCATAATAAATTTTATTTAGATATTATGGACAATGAAACTAAACCATAAAAGATTGCCTGCAGCCAGGAAGGTGAAGGAGGTGACAAACTGGAGAAAGAGGAGTAGAAGCAATACAGAGACTTTGACTTCAAAACAAAAGTTTTTTATCTTGAAACATATTTAACCTTAAGAAGAACCTGTTCACATTACAGGCATACTACTATGAATACCTTTTTTTGTTTTTTTGTTTTTTTTTTTTTTTGAGATGGAGTCTTGCTCTGTTGCCCAAGCTGGATTACAGTGGCACGATCTCAGCTCACTGCAACCTCCGCCTCCCGGATTCAAGCAATTCTCCTGCCTCAGCCTCCCAAGTAGCTAGGATTACAGGTGTGTGCCACCACGCCCAGCTAATATATATATATATATATATATATTTTGTATTTTTAGTTGAGACAGGTTTCACCATGTAAGCCAGGATGGTCTCAATCTCCTGACCTCGTGATCCACCCGCCTCAGCCTCCCAAACTGCTGAAATTACAGGCGTGAGCCACTGTGCCCAGCCTGTGAATACCTTTTAAAGTAGATCATTTTGTTTATCTGTGATTTAAGTTTATCTTTCAACATGTTACTCAGAGCAGGTTATAACTTTATGACAAACTGAAGGTCTATTGTGACTATTTATTTCACTCCTTTTCAAGTGTAAGGCTACCTCAAATATTAAGGCAAAAATAATGTGAAGATAGACAACATTGTTAATATTGGCTCTTCTTCTTTTGAACTCCTGAGTCAGCTTTTATCAGAATCTCAAGATGGAAACAAAATTCCAAACTCTTCCTTCCTTTTTTCTTCAACTTTCCAAAAGAGAGAAAAAAATATACTCAGACTCCTATGGTGAATCACTTGCCAGCTCTACCTAGCAAATGTAACTACAGTGTAACATTAACTTTTTTCCTCTGTAAATTACCCTTAAAGTCTGCATACATTTGGTTGGCCATTTACATCCAAGAAACACCTTCTGTAGAACAGTTTGTTTCAGCAAATCTGCCAAGCTGGGGAAACAGGAGTATTATTCAAAGACTTCAGGTCTCATGCACTGTCCTTTCACTACACTAACAGGAGGAAGCACAGCCTTGAAGAGGCAGATAAACAAATTCAGAAGATCCAGAGACAGAGTTCACTGACCACATAGAAGCACTAAAACTTTCAGGAACCAAAAGTATAAGCCAATGAGAAAGTATTGAGAAATAATGGTTAATGGAATTGGAGATGTATCAAAGCCAACGCATTTTTTTTTTTTCTGTATTTCACCATCGACATAAGAATTACGAAACCTGGCCTTAAATTATGCCTCTAAATATTTATGTGGCCCTAGCTACTTGGCTTCTTTGTGTCCCATTTTCCTTATTGCTAAAATGAAGAAATTGTATAAAATGACTTCTAGTTATCTTCAATCTTTATTATTTAGAAGACATACATTCTTAAATATAAGGTCAAGCTTATTTTTAAATATGAGTGAAAATGTTTCCAGTGATACATATAAAAGCTACACACTAAATATTATTTGAGAAGTTTCTAAGGATACCTCAGTAATGTGCATTGGGGAGAAAAACACCATTTTAAGAAAGTAAAAAAAAAAAAATAACAAGGAAGTGCTTCTGATTTTAAGTTAAGCATAAAGAAGATAAGACTTCATTTAATAAATAAAACGGAAAACTGTTCGGATTCTTTACTCAGCGTTCTTTTCACTTTATTACTTTCATTACATTTTACTAGTTATAACCTGATGTATACTTCTACTCAGCTGTTTATTTATTAATACAAGGACTCAGCATTCCTCAGGGAATAGACATATCTTTTGAACCGTGACAATACATCTGACACCCAAATCATCCCACTGGCTGGATAAAATGTAAATTCTAAAATTATACATGGACCACAGCCTGGAGATTTTCAAATTCTTTATCTACAGGTTACCTTTAGTTCTAGATTCTTCCTCCTAGAGGATAGTAAATGCCATTATCAATACTAAATTGTGATTACATTTTCTTCCCATGACACATTAATACTGGTATTATAGTCAATAGGCAATGAATCTAGTACATTGGCATAAATGAACTTAGAGTTTCTATTTTATTTTATTTATTTTATTTTGAGATAAGATCTTGCTCGGTTGCCCTGGCTAGAGTACAGTGGCATAATCATGACTCACTGCAGCCTCAACCTCCCAGTCTCAAGCAATCCTCCCTCTTCAGCCTCCTAAGTAGCTAACACTCATGCACCACCATGCCTGGCTAATTAAAAAAAAAAATTTTTTTGTAGAGATGGGGTCTCCCTATGTCACCCAAGCTGGTCTCAAACTCCTAGACTCAAAGGATCTTTCTGCCTTGGTCTTCCAAAATGCTGGAATTACAGGCATGAGCCATGCACCTGGCATAATAGTTTCTTTGTAGAAAACCTATGAAAATCATAAGCTGGTTTCTTACTTAAAACACAGACCTTAAAGAATCAATCAGGTTGTATAATTTAAATTTTCTTATTTAATAATAAATGTTCATGAAAAAATCCAAAATTTGTTTAGCATGCATAAGAAAACCCAAATTATTCTTCCCATATCCACAGTTAGGAAGTAGAGGCATAAGTAGCATAAGTATACTGAAAGATCCATTTGTTTTTCTCCTACATGGATGAATAATTGAGATTCTTGGATTCCTCTTCAACTGTATGATATTTAGTTGGAGATCACATTTCATGGTGTTTCTGTGGAGGCCGTGTCTCTGTGTTTGTATTTATGTAGATCAGTCTACAGAGGGTATGGATTGTCTTCAACTGCAGGTGATGTGAGTAAAAATGGCCCTGATGCCTTCACACCCCATCTACGTCATAGAATGAGATTTCCAGCAAGATCTCTGAGTAAATTTCACCCATGATGCTTTGGATGTGGAGTTTTGCAATTGGTCTCATCATTTCTTCCCTTCCAATAACTGCTATATTCCATTTCCATCAGTCTATTCTTCCCATACTGAACAATACGAAAGTTTCTGATGACCTGTCACCTACCCCTAAACAAATAACACCTGTGTGACCCTCAGAACTCCACTGCCTGTCATCCCAATTGAACATGCAGTCTTGGAGTCGCTTAGAAAAAGTGTTTAGAGGGCAGGGCACAGTAGTTTATGCCTATAATCTCAGCACTTTGGGAGGCCAAGGCAGGTGGAGCACTTGAGATCAGGCGTTTGAGACCAGCCTGGGCAACATGGTGAAACCCTGTCTCTACTGGAAAAAAAAAAAAAAAAAATTAGCTGGCCATGGTGGTGCACACCTGTACTCCCAGCTACTCAGGAGGATGGGGTGAGAGGATGGCTTGAACCCAGGAGGCAGAGGTTGCAGTGAGGCCAGATCACTCCACTGCACTCCAGCCTGTGTGACAGAACTAGATCTGTCTCAAAAAAAAAAAAAAAGAAAAAATATTTAGAGAAGAGAAAGGGAAAAGGAAGAAAAGCACCAAAGGAATGAAATATAAGGAAGTTTCTCATTCCTCATAGTCTGTTGGCTTTTCCTTACATGTTTGTGTAGCAGTGGCTGTGATTAGTCCCTTAAAGCCGTAAGTCCATATTCACCGGCATTCCTTCCTGAGCTTTAGGCTAAAATACTGAAAATTGAAACTCCCCATCAATGGGTGGTAATTGGATTAAATTAGATAAGAAAGAGACTGGACAAATTATTCACTGAATCTCTTTCAACATGTATATAAATTCACTATTCTTCACTGTTTTGATTATTTCAGATAATGAAATGGACTTTCAGAGGTTTCTTATCCCACATATTGATGTGTTCTTGCTTTAGCCACAATAAAGAAAGTCCTGAAGCTTGGAAAAGCATGTGGCCCGTAAGCAATGTTTTCCTTTCTGGAACATGTGACTGTCCTTGGTTCTTGTTTCTTCCCAGAGTCTTTAAGCCTAAAATGAAGAACTCAATCTTGAAGTGAATGATCAGAGCTGTTTTTCAATACCTAATTAAATTAGCATTTGGTGAACACTTAATTGGTTAATTAACATTATTTTAGTAACATGCATTTTATGAGACTTACTTCCGAGAATTATGCTCAATCCCATGTGAAACAATTCTTTAGTTATTAGATCAGTAGATTAGAATGTGAATCTCAAGCTACCTTGATCAGCAAATCACAAAGATGTTTTTTTCCACTGCAAAATCATTATGTGTCCCTCAAAATCCAGCTTGTGCAAAAATTCTGCAATTATTACTGAATTCTTTTCTTTTTCTATCCTAAGGGCTGAATATATACCTCTCCAAACAGAATATCTCATATCTCATGCCATATTATAACTATTTAATATCTGTCTCCTTCATAGAGTCTATGTAATTCCTTGAAGATAAAATCTCGTATCAATCTTGGCATATTTGGAACCTAGTCACATGTCTAGCACTTGGAATTTTTGTCTGAAAAAAAAATATTGGCATACCTCAGACTCCTTTGGGTTTTTCTATACTACATGGTCATTATCATCATCTTCTTCATCAACATCATCAGCTTGATAGTTAAATAAATTTCCGTAATATTTATTAAGCTTTTATGGTTTGCTATGAGCTTTCTTTAGTGCTTAACTTAGTGTTATTCTGATTCGGGCCTTTTCCATTCTCTTCTTCATCAGACTCTGTGCCCTGGGATTTTGACTTTTGCTGAAGGCATCAACCACACTCCCTTTGTTGGCTGGATTATTTTGGCTTTAGCCAATGGCAGTCACCAAAAAGGGTCTAAGGGTAGAGACAATAAGAGAAAATGTTTTTTCTCCTTCTTCTTCCTGTGTAGACACCAAGTCTCTCACAGGAGCTTTGTACCTTCATGACTTAACACCCCCACTAGGGTGGTCCCTTTGCATGGTTCCAGTGTCCAGGTCTTCCCTCTGATAGTTGCCTCTGACCCTATTTGATCTCTGTGTCCCTTGGGGCGTAATAGCTTTCCATCATTGCTGAGTCTCTCCACACTTTCCTGTCCCTTCTCCCGCTTTCCTCACTTTATGTATTTCTTTAAAGTGTCTCCATTTTAAAGAACTATAAACTCTGTTTCCTGACAAGAATCTGATGGATTAAAATTAAGTAATAATAAACAAATAAACATGCTGCAAAATATTTATAATAACAAATTTAAATTGCATAAGATACAAACTATAGGTATATGTGCTATATGTGTGTATTTATTTATGTAACCTTATCAGGAAGATGCTGTTAGATTGAGCATTTTATGGCAAAGAAAATTGATACATAGGAATGTTAAGTAATTTCCCTAAAGATGCACAAGACTATACTTGGCAAAGTCAGTGGCCAGTATACTAACTTATGTATATGTATTTTTTTACTCCAAGGATTCTCAGTCCCTATCTACTCCCCTATGATAAAGCCCTCTGGTCATTACTGATATTATTCATACCTTTTGACTACTTTACATTCTGAGTTCTGTCCCCTACCATTAGCATATGAATCTCCAGGCCAAAAAAAAAAAAAAAAAAAAAAAGTCATGCTTTTCCAAGACCTTCCACTTCCTGGGCTTAGAAAATTGAACTATCATGAATTACATATTAGGTTGTCTGTTATCAATGGCAATGAACTATTGATGGTTTAAAAAAAAATTTGGTAAGCTTAATTTGCCTCTATGCTAGCCAAGCAGGTCTGACTATAAAGTTGGAGTATTTTTTTTTTTTTTCAGCTGCTTTTTCTTCCTCAGTGCACTTGGGTTTGGCATTTATTTTTCCTCTCAGTGGGAACACTCAGAGCTGTGGGTGGCCTCTCTTGAAACCTCCTGTTTAAAATGAAGTTGAGGAGGAAACATGGTGCTTTCTCAACAGAAAAGAGAACATCTGTTCTCTTCCATAGAGAATAAAAATATAGTGAGAATGGACCCAGGGAGAGTTCATTTGTCCCCGCCACCTCCCCAGATCACCAAGTCCATTTTTTTTCCCCCAAATCTAATGGTCCCAAAGCAGACAAGGAGGCAGATTATCTACCTTAAATCATATGCTCTTCCTGCCAGGTGGAGACACTTCGACATGGCCTCATCAATTATTGGTCAGTGAAATTGTGTTTCTTTACTGTTTGGGATTTCCAAAGGAAATAAAGAACAATTTTATTTAGTTATTTGTCTTTCCACCTATCCTCCCTTCTCTGAGAAGGAGGGTTCCCTCTTCTGTCCAAATTTAATTCTGCTGGCTATGTTTTGCATCCCCTCTCCTCAAACCTCTCTTTAACATTTCTCTTCCATCTTGTCATAAGAGCTACCAACATTTTCTTCTTCTAAACATAAAAATACTCTAAATATACCACTAAAATGGAAAAAAATATATATATGTCCATAAGTACTCCCATGACACAGTATTTCTCTTCTACAGCAAAGTGTTTTGAATGATGATTATTTACTTCTTCTCTGCAATGACTTAACTCCCGATTCACTTGTACCCGACCATCAGCCTGACTCTGGAACCTCCATGCCATGGTTCTCACAAAATTCTGGAGGGTGCTTTTTGACAAAATATCTAGTGGACACTTTTCCATTCTATTGTAACATGACTTTTCTACATGACTTGCCACTCTGAACTTTCTGCTTTTTGAAACTCTATCCTACCTTGAATTCTTTTTTTTTTTTGGCAGAGTCTCACTCTGTCACCCAGACTGGAGTACAGTGGCACAATCTCGGCTGACTGCAACCTCTGCCTCCCGGGCTCAAGCGATTCTCCTGCTTCAGCCTCCCTAGTAGCTGGGATTATAGGCACATGCCACTGTGCCCAGCAAATTTTTGTATTTTTAGTAGAGACGGGGTTTCACCATGTTGCCCAGGATGGTCTTGAACTCCTGACCTCGTGATCTGCCTGCCTTGGCCTCCCAAAGTGCTGGGATTACATGAGCCACCACACCTGGCCTCTTCTCTTGAATTCTATGACACCATTGCTTATGGTCATTTTTAAAACTCTGTGGTCATTCTTAGTCTTTTCCATGAACAGTTCTTCACACTTGTGTGTTAAATGATAATAATCCTCAGTATTCTCTTGAGCACAGTTAAGTTTCTTGCACTACAGAGTTTTGTGCTCAACAAATTTCTTAACACTTGAGAAGCAGCACAAATTAAGACATTAGGACAAATTAGCGCATTAAACATGTTCAAAGCTCATCTCAGCCTGTTTTCCAGAGCAAATTTGCACTGCTTCTCCCACCTTCCTTTCTCAAAAAATGATACAAACCTGGTTCAGCTGCACAGAATAGAAACCTGAGGGTCATGCTAAATTCTCCTTTTCCCTTGCCTCCTTATCTAAATTAGCCTTAGCTGATGATGATGTCTATTAAATGTTCTAACATCCATCCCTTGTTATGCCTCTCATGTGTTTCTGCTTTAGTTTCAATTCAAGCTTCCCTTGAATATGTCAAGAGACTTTGCTTTTCCTTTTGGCTTCACTTATGCACTTCTACTGTGTCTTCCAGGTTGTAATTAATGTGGTCTTTCCAAAATTTGCCTACACTGTTGGCATAAACTTGGAATGCATTGAAATAGAGTTCATCATAGTATTTGATCTTTTGCTTCAGCTCACAATGTCACCTTCCACCATGTAGCTTAATAATTCCATGTGTCAAACTACCTGTAGATGGCCTTAAACTACCAAACTACCTTTAAGATGTTTAAGATCTTTTAAGAAATGGTAGAAATGGCTAGAGCTGTAATTGGACCTGAAGTGAGGCAAATCATGAATTCTAAGCCAACTGTATTTAAGATTTGGTTACTGTTAATCATTTTTATCAGGCACATGTAGCACCATCTAATTAAAATTGACAATTAACAAATATATATATTGAAGTAGGGATATTAAATATTTTCAGCCAAAAAAAATGTGTTGGCTGAAATAGTACAGCCTACCTATTTAAAAACATATATATATAGCCATCTCAAGTTACTTCTAAATTCAGGAGAAAGATGTCAATAAATATAGCCAAGTTTACATTCACCAGGTACGTTAATTGTGCAGTGTAGCTTTATTCTCTGTTTTTGCACAAGGTGTAACTGAACCCTGGGTAGGTAGTTGTCAGGTATTTATTGAACACCTGAAAACTTAAATGCTCTCTAGATACCTTGCTCCTTAACTTCCTCTCTGGTGCAAGAAATACTTCCAGGTTGACAAGTAGGTGAAGGTTAAAGGCTGAGCAGAAATATCCCTTTAGGCAGAGAGGAAGTGAATGAGCTAGTCTTTCTTGAAATTCTGGAATAATTAGTGTTTTGTGGTCAGGATAACATATATGGCCAGGAATAGATTAGAGGTCATTTCCTTAGAAGATCTTTATTGCAATCTATCTCCTTTATTAACATCAGCTGCAATTTACTAAATAGCACTTCTATGGATGTCATATACAAATTACTTATTTTCTAAAGACCTCATAAACAGGAACAATTATTCCTATTTTATCCGTGAATCTCACCTAAGTTAGTTGGTAGAGCAGCTTACAGTTACTTAAACTAAATCCATTGTTAAAACAAGGTGGAAAGAGTGGATCACCACAAGGAAACATTTCTCTCATCACTTAGGGTCAGGGCTTTGGAGTACAACCTATAGGAAAATACTAAGTTAAATTTTAGAAGACATTGATTGTTAGGTATCCATAAAAATAGTACAGGGGAAAAAACGATTCTTAGGTGTCTTTCGTTTGATTTTTTAAAAATCACTTACCTTGGTTCTAAGCAAGACAAAGATAAATAAAACATAGTCCCTGTTTTTTTGTTTTGTTTTGTTTTGTTTTTAATAACAACTCTATTCTGGACACAAAACAAACCAAGAACTCCAAAAGAAAAAAAAAAAAAGGAAAAGATAGTAATGGAATACTGGAGTTCAAAACGGAGGTAGCTATCATCTGTAGTTGGAGAAATTAGTAAAGTTTTATGGAGAATGTGGAAATTGAAAAACATAAAGAATGAAGAATGGGCAAAAAGTTGCAGAGAGGTAGAGAAAAAGACTTCCCAATTACAGGAAAAAAAAAATCTTCTATATGAGAATGATTATGAAGTCAGATCTTGGCAAGTAGGGTTTACAGATCTGGGGTTGGAGGGGAAGGTGGTTTGGGCTTTGAAGCACTTGCCTCAAAAAATTTTTATTCACCTTTCAACTGCCTGAGATGACTGGGTCCACAACTGTCTTATGGCATGGGCATCTCTAGCTTAGACCAGGACAAGCATGAGACATGGTCCCTTAGCCCTCTTATTTCCATTTGCAGCAGTCTGCTCTGCAGCTTCCTGCTTCACCTGTGGGGTTGATCTGATGCCGGAAGAGCTCAGGGACTCATGACTTTATATCACACTGAGGCCTCGTGGTTGAGTCCTCATTCCAGAAGGGTGGTGGGCAAGCAAATCATCCTCCTGAAGGCACCATATTTCATTTGTGGATCTGCATAAAAGTGGGCTGCCAGCATGACACAAACCACTGTTTTATGCTTTCATATTAGACAGAGGCTGAGTTCAGAGCTCTGGGTCAACTGTCCACCAACGATCCTTAGTCTTGAGTCATATGTATAAGCCTAGATATCCACTGTCTGCTCCTCTCAGTGTTCCAACGGCAGTAGGACCTCCAATCTATAGCACCCAAGATCAGCAGGGGTGGTGACAAGCATTCTTTACTCTGTGTCCCCTGTCACTGGCACCCAGAGTAGGCATGCCTTCCTCCCTGCATGCCTTATGCCATGTGTTAGCATTCAATAAGTGGGCAGCCCCCTCTAAGCACCTAATTAGATAAGACCCAATTAAACTCATCAGGGTGGCAAGTGGGGTTTACAGGTCTGGGGTTGGAGGGGAAGATGGTTTGTGCTTTGGAGTGCTTGCCTCAGAATGTTTAATTCCCCTTTCAACAGACTGAGAGGACTGGGTCCAAAGCTGTCTTATGGCATGGGCATCTCAAACTTAGGCCAGGACTCACGTGGGACCTGGTCCCTGGACCCTGTTATTTCTGTTTGCAGCTGTCTCCTCTGCCACTTCCTACTTCACCTGTGGGGTTGACCTGATGTCCAAATTGCTGTCAGGAAAGAACGTGACATGGAACTAGAATTGCCAACTCACCTTATTCTTACATTAATGGAACAATATCAGTTATAGATATAAGAAATTCCAGTTGAGGAAGCAGAATAGTGCTCATAAAAGATACGGTCACTGAAAATAGGTGTCGGTCTATATACCAATCAGCACCAAGAGTCTTGCCCATAGTAATGGGGTGTCAGTAACACTAGGAAGAAGTAAGGATGTAGGGTCTAGGAATAAGAGACAATGAGAGATGGAGAGTTCTAGATAAAGGATTCAGTTTCTGGAGGTGGTGAATTCTAGAGCTGCCACATAGAACTAAGCATGGAACCAAGTCAGGGACACAGCCAGGAAGAAAGACAAGAGTAGAGCTTTCAAAGTTAGAGCCAGAATGGCAACTTGGGTGACTTGATGGTGATTCCTGGCTTATTTGATTATACCTCCTTTAACTTCTAGAGCCTAAGGTCAAAAATCGTTCTAGATGAAAAGATAGGGCTGACTTTACACACAAAGGATGAGTAAGGAAAAAGAAATTTCCTGTACTACGAAGAGAAGACAGATTAAAAAACAAAATAATGCCTGAGAGAACACATTTAAATCACCAAAAGTAATTTCACGAGGCATGTCTGAGTATCACCACACATTTGAGAGTACGCTTATTTAATGCTTAGAGAGGAAGGATGAGTCACATTACAGAACTTTTATATATAGTACTTCTAAGATGTGAATTTGATAGGCAATGGAGAGATTTTTCTTTACAGGAAGAATTAAAAATCACCAATGACCCCCTTTTGATTCATCTCAGTGTTGGGGTAGATTGGGACAAGAAGAATTGGATATAAAGATTAAACCAAAACTTTTATGTCCAATTGATTTTGACAAATTTTCCAAAATAATTCAAAGGAAAAATGAGAGTTGTCTCTACAAATTGTAACTGAATGAACAATTAGATATTGACGAGAAAATAAAATTACCTTTTGCTTTCTCATCACATACAATGACAAGTTGGATGCACATCATGCTTCAAAGTAAAAAGTCAAAACTATAAAGTTTATAAAAGAGAATGTAAGAGAAGTCCATATTATTGAGGTAGGCAAATATTTCTTAGATACAACCTAGAAAGCATTAAGCAATAAAAATTTGATAAATTCGACTTAAGCAAAATTAAAAGTATCTGCTCATCAAAAGACACTGTGAAAAACAGTGAACGGGTTAGCCACAGATGGGAGAAAATATCAGCCATACGTACCTATGACAAAGGACTTGTATTATTGTATTTGGAATATAAACATGATTCTAATAATGCAACAAAACCACCTGCTTTTTAACAGTAGATGAAGCACTTGAACAGACATTTCAAAAAGGAAAAAATACAAATTCCAATAAGCATATGTACAAGTGCTTAACTTTATTAGTTACCAAAGAAATGCAAGGTAAAGCCACTAAAGGTATCACTACATGTCCATCTGAATGGCTAAGATAAAAAGTCATACACCACCAAATGTTAGGGAGAATGAGAAGCAACCATAACTTTTTAATGTTGCTATAAGACTATAAAATGCCGCAACCACCGTGGAAATCACTGTGACAGTTTCTTATGAAGTTATACACACCTAGTCTATGGCCCAGCAATTGCATTTATAGGTAATTTACCCATAATAACAGAAAATATGTCTAACAAAAACTTGTGCAGGAATACTCATAGGAGTTTTTATTTCTATTAGACAAAAACTGAAGACAGTGCAAATGTCCATCAAGGGAATGTTTAAACATGTTGCAGGCGTCTCATAATTAAATAGCACATGGCAATGAAAAAGAAATGGATGTCTAAAATATGCAGTAATATGGATAAATCACACAGACATTATGCTGAGTTAAAGAAGCTTGATACAAATGAGCATATAGTGCATGATTTAATTTATATGAAATTCTAGAATAGGCAAAATTAATTTATGGCAAAAGAAATCATAAAGCTTTTCCCTTTAGAAAGCCAGTATGTGGGATTGGAGGCTAGAGATTATGGGGAAAGAGGTTTCACGAAGATAGCGGTGATGTTCTATTTTCTTAACTGAGATGTGGGTCACATGGGTGTATCATTTTGTCAAAGCTCATTGAACTTAAGATCTGTATATTTATTTCAGTGCATGTAAATTAAATCTCAATACAAAATTCAGGCCAGGCATGGTGGCTCATGCCTGTAATCCCATCACTTTGGGAAGCCAAGGCAGGAGGATCACTTGAGGTCAGGAGTTCAATGCCAGCCTGGCCAACATGGTAAAGCCCTGTCTCTACTAAAAATACAAAATGCCAGGTGTGGTGATGCATGCTTGTAATCCTAGCTACTTGGGAGGCTGAGGTGGGAGAATCGCTTGAACCCGGGAGGCGGAGATTGCAGTGAGCCAAGATCCAGCACTTGCACTACACCCTGGGTGATAGTGCGAGACTGTTTCAAAGAAAAATAATATTCAAAGAGAACAAATATTCAAAATTAATTTTAAAAAATTAATTTAATTTAAATTTTAAAATGTAGCAAATTAGAGTAAGATGATTATAAAGCATTTTTCATAAGTTCTATATATTTGTATCTATGAACCTTTCACAAATTTCTATTATTATTCATAACAGCTTACTTTCAACACTTCTTACAACTGATAAAAACACCTCAGGGACATGACAATTGAGAAAAAGCAAATCTTGATAATATAAGCTTTAAATATCCTCACTGTCTCTCTTCTTTTACTCTTTTCTCCCTTCCAGCTTGATGAGAGGTCTGAACAAAAATCAATTACCTGCCTTAATTCATCTCTTGGAATGTAAAGACAAATCATAGCCCATACAAAAATAAATAAATCTCAACTCTGTACAGGGCTTTTCTATGTTTGTGGCAAGAATTAAATTCTACAGTGTACTCTAATGTTCCCAACCACTTGGCCTAGGCTAAAAATTACTCCAGACTTTTAACACTGTCTTCTCAGGATGTGAAAAATTTCCACATTTACCAAGCCATTTCATGGACATTTGCTGTGCAGATTTGATGAATAGGGACAGTTCTCTGAATAACTGATAGCCATATTTTTATAGCAATCAAATAACTTTAAAAGGAGAGTGTTCTAGAGGAAATATATATATATACACACATATACACACACACACACATATACATGCACACACACAAACACACACATATACATACATACAAAACAAACAGCAACAACAAAATTCTAAACCCAGAGTTTATGTAAATTGCTCTGAATTATGCAAGTACTAAGGGGAAGTCTTAGATTTAAAAACAGCTGTGCTTGAATGTAAAACTAATTACCATTCTTAGAGTTACTTTATGTCATACCCCAGCTGTTATGTTGAATAAATTGAAACAATAAAAATGCATTCATTCACTCAACAAACACTTGTTGAGTGCCTCCTGTGTTTTAGGAGTACTGTGTTCAGAGTTAAGACAAAAACTAATAAGCATGAGCCTTGCTTTCGAGGAGCTCCCAGTCTAGTGTGGAGGTAGATGAATAAATATTCAATGTGTTATACTAGAGGCATAAATAAGGTGAAGTGGTGAAAAGACTAATCAATACTCAAGAGATGAACATGCACTTTCTCTAGAAAGATGCTTTTCTTTCTCATTTTTTTCAGGGTTATTTTCCACAAGGTGGGAATGTTTTCGGTTAACAGGGAAGAACTGCACAGTTGTGTGCTGTTTTAGTGGCTGGGGTATGACATAAAGTGACAACCATAAGTTCAAAGAGTCTGGCTGTTTATGGGAATCCCACCTCCAGAGAACTGGCGTTTGAGTGTGAGATTACTCATCTGTATTAACTCTTTGGAGAAACACTTTCTTGTTAAGTGTAACACGGGCTTTACATTTCCTGACAAAAATTGTTCTCAAATTTAAACAGAGTATCTGAACCAGGGTTTATTTTGTAAAGCGTATTTAGAAAGAGACAAGTAGCTTCAATACAACCTTTTCTGCTGCCATTCAGGGTTTTGGGGCAAAGCTACAGCCCAGAGGCTTGATCCTGAATCCTCAAACAGAAGAGACCTTACCAGATTCCACCTGTTTTCCATGGTGTTACTGCACTGATGTTTCTGCAACTCCAATGAGCTTAGTTATCTCTGGGTTGACTTGATTTTTCACTTTGTGTATGGATTCTGAATGCCAAGTCAGGCTTTCCTCTGATTTCAATTCATTTGCAGTTGTAGAGTTTTCTGGGGTAAGAGAATGAGTGCCCAAGGAAGACGTGACTGTAAGAATCAATCTGGGGCACAATGGGGAGAAATGTTAACAAAAATCTAAACGATAATACGCTCAACAGAAGATGGAAGAATTAATTTAGAGGATTACCACATCTAACCACCTGCTTCATCCCATTGCAACTGGCACAAGAGAACTGGCATTTATTCAAATGTTTGTTTGCCATATTTCTTTAAGAGTTTAAGGCATGTATTTTCTTGTTTTAGTAGATTCACCTATCCATTTATTAACAGTTGAATCTCTAAGGTACTATGTTAGGTGCTTTTAGAACTATAACCATTGTAAATGTATATATGTTTCAATATTCCGGTAGCAGAAATTTCTGATGAGATTATAAACAAATAAACAAAAACTTCCTTCAAAATAAATAAGTACTTACCTACACAGTCGTTTTAAGATTGAGCAAACCTCTGTTGTTGAAAACCAGAAGAGGAAAAAAGACACATTTTCATTCCCTTAGACAAGCGAATAATCTTGGGAAAGATTGTCCGTTTTATACTATTGGTGTAATAAGAGAGTTAAATTGTCATTTAAGCAATGAGTTTCTTCTAAGAAGTGTGACTATTATTAAATGGCAGAACTTTTGCATCGTAGCGATAAAGAGGAACACATGGTTAATTGCAGCAACACTATCTTCTTGCCAGGCTGGTGTGTTGGCTCTACATAGTTGGCCCTGGGTAAGAAAATGAAATTATGAGTTCCAAAGGGACAAAACACCGCAGTGGGCTTTTGCTTTCCTTGGGCTTGAAATTGACGATGGGTCCAATCTTATGTAGATCTTGCAGAGGAGAGAGGACCCAGCTTCAGACATGCAGGTTTTCAGAAGAAAACAGGGCCTTGTCTAAGTGTCAAGAGCCATCATGGATTTGTGTTCCTCATGAAACTTTTTACCATGAGATCTTGTATGGAATTCTCCATTTCAGGGTTCAACTTCTTGGTACAAATATCTAATTAAAACCAAACCAATCCAACAAACAAGAAATGGAAAAAAAAAAAACTTACAATTGCCTTTTGACTCACACCTTGTTTTGGAATATACGTCCTAAGCAAGAACGTCACCCTTTAATGAAGAGAGTTTAGGAAGAGAGATATAGAGATATAGATATCAAGATACAGAGAAGGCCCGTGAGTTCTTTTGCCAAACGTCTTAAAGTTGTCAAACCAGCTAAGATTGTCTCTGGAGCAAGAAGTGATCCTTGTGTCTCATGGGACCCCTGAAGTCCTTTTGCTCCATGGGCTGCTCACACAGCAGACACAGCTCCTACATGAGGACCCTGAGAAGGGAGGAGCATTTGCTCATTAGCCATGCTCAGGTGGGGCCCCCAATAACAGACATTGCATAGAAGACTGACCACCATGACTGGCCAGTCTTTCAGGACATTTATTACTTTGTGTACTTTCCATGTGATTATTCACCTTTGCCCAGAAACTTAAAAGCCAGCAATGACTAAAAGGTGGCACAGGACTCCACTATTTCAAAATCTATGAACCAGGTTGTTCCAAAAACTTCATCAACTTCACTTTTCTTCTCTTGTGTTTCTAGCAGTTAGCAATGGCAAAATCGTGGAAAAGACAAGGCTTACCTCTAATGTGCCCAATTTGCTTGTACTGAGAAACTCATATTCCTTCTCTTTAGCCTTTCTACGATGTACCCTAATTCTGGATTTCCAGCTGAGCTCACCCTTCCTAAAAAAGCTCAATGTTTTTTACTTTTCCAAGGTCCCTGCTCCTCACCTCTGAAACCTTAATTCTGAATATTCCATTTCTGTTGATTCTTATAAACTTCTCTCTGCTGATGATTTGCTAGCTCATACCTTTAATTTGTGAAAGGATTTTTGTTTCCAGCTTTAGGTAGTAATATCTTTTTTAAAGTAAGATTTCTTGGGGAAAAACATAATAACCACACAGTTGCTTAGATATCTAAAGAATAGACTTGTTAAATCTCAGAGCAGAAGGGAGTTTGAGGAGCAAGTGAAACAGTGAGTCCTTACATGGCATTCAACAGTACGAATAAATGGCTAGCCACTAAAACCACACTCTCTCTCACTCTCATAGTAACTCTCTGAAGTTCAATGATTTCTATTCAGTTTTACTTATGCACTCATACATTTAAACCTGAAGAATACAATGCTTCTATATTGTATAGTGTTTTGCAATGAACATGATTATTTGTGTAATTTAGTGTAAATAATACTTTTTTCAACAATACAATGTGCAGAATTGTATTATTTACATAATCATAAATATGTGTGCATTAAATTACCTTTTTCAGTTTAGTTTATTTAAGCACATAATAGAAAACAAGTTTTCTTATTGGTAGTATCCTTGTCACACAAAACAAATGCACTCAATTTTGTTTTCCTAGAGATCCAGGAAATACCTAATTGTATCTACTCAGTCGTCCACTTTTGGACCCTGTTACTTATCAGCACATTGTAGGCATGTGAGAAAAAAAATCAGAAGACCTGAACCCACAGGAGATTGTTGCTTTGCTGATCTCCAAAATACTTAACCTATGCCTCTTTATAGATGAGTTAAGACACAATAGTTAATCATTTCATGACAGTTACCGAGCCAAGTTGATAGTATGTCTTCCTGCTTGTCCATGAAAGAGGAGATTGTAATTGTACATAGGTCTCCAGAATACGACTGCTCCCACGTGTTAGCTAGCACTGAGCACCTGTGACTGATATTTGTGTAGAGGATGGGCTTAGAAAATGGGCCTCAGACTCAGCCTTTCTGGCCCCTCTATAATCAACTTTGCCTTTCCCTGACATATATCTAGGTGGCTTCAACATGCCTGGAAATGAGAAGCTAGAGGATGAGACAGACAAGGTCCCTGATCTTATGCATCCTATAATATGTTCAGGAGAGGGAACAATAAATAAGGACGAAATTTTTTAAATGACTAAAGAAAGAATAAAAAAGAAAGATTTTAGATGACGATAGGTACTTTGTAGCGAGGTACAGAATAGTCAGGATAGTCACAGAAAGGCAACAATATCGACTGTGGATTTGAGGGCCAGCAGAGGCTATTGGGCTATAGGGATACTTAAGCAGACCCCTGGTTGGCTATGTGGAGTCCTGGACTATCAGTTGTAAGGCTATTTCAGATAGTGGGAGAGGCCAGTGCTGGGTCCTTTAGAGGAGATCAGAGTTCAAGAGCGTAAGGAACAAAAAGCCAATATGGAAAGGATGGCGGGGTAAGGACTTGTCATATGAAAGAGGCCGGATTACAGATAACTTTCAAAATCAATATAAGAAATTCAGATTTCATTCTAAGTGGTATGGGAAGGTATCAGTGGGTGCTTAAGGGATGGAAGAACAAGAGATCATCTTCAGATATAATTGAGTCAGTTAACAAAAGCAAACAAACAAAGAGAAAAGATGAATTATTATAGAAAAACTTCTTACCCTCTTTTCACTTAACGACTGACTATATGACACAGTGGCCTCTTTTAGACCAATCTTCCCCCACTGGCATGCACCCTATGGTGTGGACTCCTTAATTTTGTAGGCCATAATTAACTACTTTTTCTTGTCATTGTTATTTTGGCAGCTTCATTGAGGTATAGCTGGTATATGGAAAACCGTACATATTTAACGTATACAATTTGATTACTTTGGACATGGATACACCATGAAACCACCACCAAAATCAGGGTGAACATCTGTCACCTCCAAAAGTTTCCTTGTGCCCCTTTGCGATTTTGTTGCTCTCTGTGTGTGTGTGTGTGTGTGTGTGTGTGTGTGTGTGTGAAGAATTCCTAACCTGAGATTCCTCGCTTTAACAAACATTTTTTACATGCACAATACAGTACTGTTAACTTTGGCACCATGTTGCACAGCAGATTTCTAGAATTTACTCATCTTGTATGATTGAATCTTTATACCCATTGAACAATAACTCCCACAATCAACTGGCTTTTAATGGCTTAGTTAAATCATACCTATTTAAGTTATCTATTAAAAATGCCACTCCTGAAAATAAATAGATAATATAGATAGACAGGCAAACAGATGAACTAATGAATCATCCCTGGTTACTTATCATTATAAAATTTAAATACTTAAAGGCATGACATAAAGACGAATAATGTGAGTTGCCATTTCAGTGAATGGCTCACTTTGTATCTGTTGCTGTGACAATGGTCATAAGAAAATCATAAATAGGCCGGGCGCGGTGGCTCAAGCCTGTAATCCCAGCACTTTGGGAGGCCGAGACAGGCGGATCACGAGGTCAGGAGATCGAGACCACCCTGGCTAACACAGTGAAACCCCGTCTCTACTAAAAATACAAAAAAATTAGCCGGGCGTAGTGGCGGCGCCTGTAGTCCCAGCTACTCGGGAGGCTGAGGCAGGAGAATGGCGTAAACCCGGGAGGCGGAGCTTGCAGTGAGCCGAGATCTCGCCACTGCACTCCAGCCTGGGGGCAACAGAGTGAGACTCTGCCTCAAAAAAAAAAAAAAAAAAAAAAAAAAAGAAAATCATAAATGAAAAAATTTAAAGACACATTTAAAGCAGAAACTGAAAGATATGTTGACAATTTCCTCTAGTTTTTAAAAAATTCAACTGTCTATGGGATCTAAAAAATTAGTTTACACCCATTAGGAATACTGTTGTTATTCTAACCTCCCCAAAACACGATATTGGTAAAACATTGAAGCTACAATATTTTCTTTATCTAAATATTATTATGATTAGTAATAATTATCATTTACTCTCATTCAAAAACCAATTTGATTCTGAGCATGCCTAACTTACATTCCTTTATGCTGTATGTTTCTTCTTTGCCATCAGAAGGAAGGATTGGATCATTTACTCTCTAAATTTGGATATGAAAAATAATTTGAAAGAAAATATTTTTAAAACTCCAGGGAAACTAGTTTATATTGATAATCATAGATATTTTCCCTGAGTTTGAAATGAAGCAGTGCAGATCTAAGTGTATACATGAAAATCCGAGAATTATGACTAAGAAAACCTATTATTTCTCTCTCCTACTGTAGCAATTGGCTAAAAGTAAATATTTGTTTGTTCGGTAATTTATTTAAAATCCACTAAAAAAAGGAACTTGGTTTTTAGAGCAAATTTTTGGTTTATTAAACAAACTTCCATCTGGCCACAAAGTTCTTTGTACCTACTTAAGTACACTTTCTTGAAAAGATGAAAAATATGTTTTGTTTTTAGACGTCCTTCCATCTAGGCAAAATTTAATGCAGTCTAAATTCTAAATTGTGAAACTTTTAACGTGGAAAAGGTACTTACGTTTTTGTCACAGATGCCACTGCATTAAGTTTTTGGTAAAAACTTTGAGGACACTTTTATGGTTCCGATGACGATCGAAGATGCCAGTCTGTCAATCACCCTGCCAATCAAATCTCATGTTTATGCCTGAGAATACAGATCTTTCCACTCCTGATCTCCATGGAGATCCTTAAACCAGTCAGAAAAATGCTTTTGTCTTCATACTAAAATACTGAAGATTTATGGACTGATAGGCTTAATCCTCCAGAGAGGAGAGAGACAGCCTCGATCCATCTGAATTATTTAAAACCATGAGTATCTCATGCACATGACAATTGGTTTGAAAAATTTAAATTACAATAGAATGTGTTTGCCTGTAAAGAGATGAATTCAACCACAGATATTTGAGTTGCCTGGGAACAAAAGTCCAGAAAACCCAAGATCCTCAATAGAGAAAAGCTTTACCTGGCACTTTTTAAAAACAGTGCTTCACAAGCTTTCAGGTCCGTCTGATGTACTTGAAAATCTATTTAAGTTATAGATTCTTATTTAGTAAGTTTGGGTTGAGACTTGAGATTTTGTGTTTTTCAAAAGCTCTCAGGAGATGTTGCTGCTGCTGGTCCATGGATCACACTTTAAATAGCAAGTTTCCAGAATAACAAATGCACTTCAGCATTGAGGATTTAGGGTAACACTGATCCTCCATAAAAAATAGACATCTTCATCTCTTATGGTAGATTTATTCTTAGTCAAGTAACAAACTTTTCCACATAGGCATGGTGGGCTCACCCACTTTGCTGCGTGGCTCACCCAGCAAAAGTGCTGTAATCCCAGCACTTTTGGAGGCCGAGGCTGGAGGATGGCTTCAGCTCAGGAGTTCAAGACCAGCCTGGGCAATATTGTGAGACCCTATTTCTTTTTTTTTTTTTTTTTTTTTTTGAGACGGAGTCTCGCTCTGTCGCCCAGACTGGAGTGCAGTGGCCGGATCTCAGCTCACTGCAAGCTCCGCCTCCCGGGTTTACGCCATTCTCCTGCCTCAGCCTCCCGAGTAGCTGGGACTACAGGCGCCCGCCACCTCGCCCAGCTAGTTTTTTGTATTTTTTAGTAGAGACGGGGTTTCACCACATTAGCCAGGATGGTCTCGATCTCCTGACCTCGTGATCCGCCCGTCTCGGCCTCCCAAAGTGCTGGGATTACAGGCTTGAGCCACCGCGCCCGGCCGAGACCCTATTTCTACAAAAGATTTACAAAGTTAGCTGGATGTGGTGACTTGAGCTTGTAGTCCAAGCTACTCAGGGGGTTAAGGTGGGAGGATCCCTTGAGCCCAGGGGATCGAGGAGGCAATGAGCCATGGACCCACCACTGCACTCCAGTCTGGGTGACAGAGTGAGACCCTGTCTCAAAAACAAAAACAAACGCAACCCCTGGGACGCTCAGTTTACCCATGTGACAAGCCTGCACAGGTACCCCTTGAACCTAAAAAGAAATGTTGGAGGGAACAACACAAAAACCTTTCCCCTGACAACCACTCAGACTGTAAGAAGCAGGCTAGAGAAAACCACACCTTTATTTCCTAGACTCAGCATCTTGTCACGTGACCCCGTCTCCTAGCTCAGACTATCTTCTTGTGTGTTCCAAGAATCTGGTTTAGAAAGTCATGGCAGGTTCAGGAACTATCAACTTCCCTGTGCACAAGAGTGGAAAAGCCAGAGCGGGGCCAGTGTTTCTTCATGGGTCTGGGTACAAAAAGATACCTAATCAGTTCAACGCTGGATGCCTTAGTTACATTTTTTTCTCAGTTGTAACCAAACTCCATACTTACACGAACAACAACTTTTTAATAAGGCAAACTATCACACCAGCGCATCCTTCCATGGCAATACAGATCTCTCTGTAGAACCTCAACCTGCCCATGAAACTGTGTGCCAGAACTTTGGTTTCACGATAGTGGAAACCTTTATCAGATTGCCAGGAGAAGATGGGGATTGGGGGTGTGGGGGAGAAGAACGTGGAAATTTCCATAATCAAATCCCAAAGAGGAAAACTAAGGAGGGCCCATTCTCACTCAAATGCTACTCTCCCACTCAGTCCCCTCTCACAAGGGTTTACAAAGGGCCCACTTTAATTTGCTGTGTATTTTACTCCCAGGCATGAATTCCTATTACAAGAGCCAGCCAAGTACACTGCGTCATCAATGGTTTCTTCTCTATAAATGCACCAAATTGTTAGAATTCTATCATAATTTTTTGTCTCTTCCCCATTTTGCCATAATCCTCCCCATCTCATCCACATCTCCTTCCCAAACTCAAGTGATCTCTAAGTCAATGCTTTCAGTCCTGTTTCCCAGAACACCAGTATCCTCAACCGAGCTGCTGCTCAGCATTCTCTTCCCATGCTATCTAATGGCTACACATGGGCTTGTCAGGGTGTCTGTCTCTTGCTGACCTGCTTCCATAGAAATCTGATGGAACTCTGTTGGATGGTCGTGGGGGGAGCAGAAAGGCTGATTAAGCCATTGCTTGCATTGATTTAGTAGCCAGCAGCTTGGACTGATGCTTTATCAACTCTTAAATTCAAACCCTGGCTGGGAACTGAGTTATTCATCAAGAAGGATTAGAAAATGCAAAAGGTCTATAAATTTCACAGACTGATTCTTGTTATCTCCAGAGATTTTCCTGTCACTTAAAAATGATGTCTGGGGTACAATTTGCATCTAAAATGGCCTTGGAAAGAGGCAAAAGGCCAGCACTTCAAACTAATGAATCCTTAGGTTACAGAGAACTGCTCCCAGCCAAATAAAGCAAACCACATTTCTTCCAAATTCCAATCGGACCTGACCCGAATCAATGACAAGCTTGCTAGTGGACTTGAGCTTCTTTCTTTCAGGAGGAATGTTATTATTTTTTTTTCACACATTCACATTCACACAATTCACATTTAAGTAAAAGGAAAAGTAGTGTATTGGAAACAGAAAAACAGAATGGCATTATCAAGAAAGCATGGGTTTTTTCTTCTTTTCTTTTCTTTTTTTTTTTGAGACGGAGTCTCGCTCTGTCGCCCAGGCTGGAGTGCAGTGGTCGAATCTCAACTCACTGCAAGCTCCGCCTCCCGGGTTCACGCCAGCCTCCCGAGTAGCCTCAGCCTCCCGAGTAGCTGGGATTACAGGCGCCCGCCACCTCGCCCGGCTAATTTTTTGTATTTTTAGTAGAGACGGGGTTTCACCGTGTTAGTCAGGATGGTCTTGATCTCCTGACCTCGTGATCCGCCCGTCTCGGCCTCTCAAAGTGCTGGGATTACAGGCCTGAGCCACCGCGCCCGGCCGAAAACATGGGTTTTAATGTCAGCTAGGCCACCAAATAGCTTTGTGATGGTAAAGGAGTCATTCCTTCTTTCTGGGCTTTCATTTCACTGTCTATAAAATTAAATCTCCAGGGTTCATTCTGTATGGGCTGCATTTCACTATTTATAAAACTAAATATCCAAGGTTTATTCTGTACTGTTATTGAGCAAGGTCCTTTCCTTACTGTTACAAGGCAATAACAGTGATTTTACAGAACAAGTGATGGCTAGTGATTTTTTAATAAATTAGAATGTTCACTCTCCTTCCTACAGGGTAGGATGATAAATATTCAATGTTTTTAATCTCTTAAAAATATATTCTTCTCATTCCCACCACAGATTATGTGATGGTTGTCACGAGTTCACTGCAATTACTGCTTGTGGGTAATGCATCCACTGTGTGTGTGTATACATGGATGTATACCTTTCCCAGATGAAGTTCTCTAGGTTGTATTTTTAAGAGAAAAGACATGTTCTATTGTTTTAAATTATTATTTGAATAAGATTCTATTAGATTCATGCAAAATGTGGGCCTGAATTTTGTATAGCCCAAATGAATACTTCTGTTGCTTAAAGATTCTGATAAGGATGCATTTACGGATAAGAAATATTGTTGCCTAGAGAGATTTTCAATATTTGAACAGATAAAATAAATAACTAAAGCAAATGCTGCATGTGGAATAACCTAATAACATCACAGGGTACAAATCTTACATACACAGCTTCAAGAAATAGAGGGTTGCTCTTTAAATGAACATCTTATGAGTTATAACATTTGGATTGATTCCATTGACTTAATTTTTATCCCAATTCGTGCTTTGTAGGGAAACTTATACTGATATCCAATCTCATCCTATGAAAGCCCAAAGCACTATAGAAAATGTACACATAATGGAGATTGTCATGTGAGGTCATTTGTAGGGCAAGTTATGTCACTGGGCATTTTCCAGTTGCAAAGAAGGGACACATTCAGGATAGAACATGAGTTTTTTAAAAGAGTCAAGAAAGATCAAAGAAGCTTAGTAATATTTTTTGCAACTAAACAGTGATTTGAGATACATTATTGTCTTAATCTGTCCCTACCCAGTACCCCACTCATCATAAAAACCAATGGGCAGAGCAGTGCCCCTTCTTAGACACAGCATGTCAGAGACCTTCAGTCAAAGTAACACGTAGTCATTTTGCATTTTTCCAAAGACACCAATTTTGACCTTTTTTTGTCTGGCCTAACTCAAATTATCTGCCCCTCTCAACTTTCCTACTAAAAGGACCTGTTTTTGTACTTGATAAATATGACTTATAATCTTACTGAGTGATTGTCATTACTAATTTGCTTTTACAATCTATGTATTTGCTTGTAGAGTGCCATGTCATTACAGTATTTGCTAAAATCTAGGGTTTTGATATCTAGTGTCAGCAAACAACACTATGTCTGAGTAACCAACGGTCAGAGTGTTTGTTGTTGCTGTTTTGGAGAGACAGAGATCTTGCTTTGTTGCCCAGGCTGGTCTGGAACTCCTGGCTTGAAGTGATCCTCCCACCTGGGCCTACTAAAGTGTTGGAATTATAGGTAGGAACCAACACACCCAGCCAGAGCTTTGCTGAATTCTTATGGCTTGAGTTCACAAGTGGTTCGATTACTCCAACCATGTGTTCAAGATGCTCCTTCTCTATCTAGTAAGAAACTTGCAGTAACTATTCTTGCAGAGAAGCAATGTTCCCCTTGTTTTATATTTTGCATACAGTGTAGGACTTTCAAATTTTTTAAAATAAATATCTAACAATGTCTGGCTCAATAAACTCAGTAAATTTGCCATCCCAATGTACTACATCTACTCTTAGCATTAAAATACTCTATGAAGAGGGTAAACAATCTTTGAATGCAAATAATTATTGAATTATTAAGTTAGACTGAGGCTGTTAGTGTAAAGTAGGGCTTGACCTTTTAGTGCTCAAGGTAATGGTCTAATTCATCTTATTGTAGAACCATTTCTCGTATATAGTATGTTTAAAGGTCAGAAAAGGTTAATCTGAGAATGTAGACTGTAGTATTCGGACAAGACTAAAGAAAATTTCAAAGTTGTTTTGGACTGCCGTAGTAACATTCCTGAAACATTTTCATTTTTACTGGAAGACAGAGTAATTGTGGTGATGAAAGTGCAGTGCAGATAAGAAGGTAGAGTTAATATTTCACAGTGTTTCCTTAAATTCCAAAATGGAAACATCCACTTGGTCCACCTACCTTCCTGTTATTCTAATATGTTATTCTAAGATAAGACAGTGGTTTGAGGATTGAAAATGTAAAATTCTGCCAATTCTTCTTATAGCATTTAGTTTATAATAGTTCCTTTGGAAATAAAGGCTTTCCAGATCTGTAAAATGAAATTTTTTTTACATATTCCAATCTATATTTTAAAAGCCACAGATGTCCAAAACTCATCTCAGACCCATACTTTTCACCCCTCTAATAGTACCCTAATAGTACTCATCCCATGCACTGAAATTTCACGTAGTCTGTGTTTTCTTCAATTTTGGAGAGTTAGCAAGCTTCTTTTCCATGGGTCCCTAACACAATGCACACATTTCTATGGGGTTTGTTTTTTTTTTACTGCATTTCATCATCAGTATTTGTTTTGTGTTCGTGATTTCAACTAGAAGCACATTAACTGGGGTAGAACTCTTTCAGCAAATATATGCCTATGTATTCATTCAAGGATTTTCTAGGCTTCCTTCATCTTAGTTCTGGGAAATACAGGTACTTCAATTATTATCAACAGAGTATCATACCTGTCACACTGTAGCCATTTACCAAGGATTTCTTAAATGAATAAAGGAGAAAAATATATGCATTCCTCACTTGACACAAGTGCTTTGTGGACAGCTGTTGCTCCAGCATGTTCAGTAGAAGGCCTGGGACATGATAGATTGTTTTGAATATTTCTTGAATAATGTTGAATAAATGAAGAACAAATTAATGAAGAAACTTTCAATTCATAAGCCCTATTTTTATCCTGGAAGAATTTGCCTTTCCTGATTTTCATTCTCTTTCTCCTTTTTTTTTCATTATCCTCGTTGTCTGGATTGTTTGTGTTGGCTTCATGCTCAGTATCAGCCTCATATTTATCAGCAAACATTCACTGAAGGGTTACCATTTTGTTCAATTAGAGTTTTTCAAATCAAACGTATTGATGTCATTGTCCCTGCTCTACTTTGATATGAAAAGGAAGTGTCTGGTTACCATTGTAAATTCCACTGGGCATTTGATTGCTAACACATAACCCTGAACGTTTTCTCTCTGACCATTTCTCTGCTCTAAAGCAGATCATTAAATTGCTCCCAGGCAGAAAGAACAGGACCAGAACAGCAGGGCACTTTTGTAACAAGACCTTGTAAATTGAAAGCCCTAGATACCTTTCCCACTGTGAGAACCCGCTGAGACTGGTTCCTTTTAACATTGCATTAATAGGCCCTTCAGACCCACTTAATTAAAGACAGTATATCTAGGCAGACTTTCATCGCTTAGAAGGATCATGTGCATGGCAACTCTTAAAGACCAGCACTTATCTTCAAGGTCATTTTATTCTATTGAAACGTACGTCAGCCACATATTTTTGTTAGTTTCCATGTCTTCTGAAAAACATAGTTTCTGTCTTACGTACAGGACCATGGACCTGGAATGAGCTGTATTAAGAAATCAATCATGCCCTTGAATTTATACATGTTTTTCCATAACAAAGTCAGATGTGAGGGCCTTCTAGCTGTGATTAACCAAGTCCATTTGTTAAATCCCTGCTGGTTAAAGGAAAGGCTTATAATTGCAAATATCATGGCCATACAGTTACAAACTGGGAGCCTGCTGGGAAATGCAGACCTTAATGTAGAGGTGTCATTAAAACCTCCAAGTCAGTCAAGGTAGTTAATCACTCAATTAGACTCTCATTATCATCTGCCCCGCATCAAAAAGACTTCCCGCAGTCAAGGAGGGGTTGTAACCAGTCACTTTGACAGGTGATCCCCTCCTCAAATACAATGGCTACAATAGCCCTTGGAGGAGTTATCAGCATGATGTGGCCTGTATCTAAGCTGAAACAGACGCCCATGGGAGTTTGGACAGCCCTAACTGAGGAGATCAAAGGCAGGGAAACAGCTGATCCCAGACTGGCTGGTGTCAGCCTGGTGTTTCCTCTGTCAAAGGCAGATGGAGAATCAACTTATTGATTGCTGGCCTTGGTGTTCGTCCTGGAATTAAAGGTCTGGCCTGGGGGAATATTCATGAGGAATGTCTGACTTTGGAGGCCATGGTAGCACAGATATTAACAATCGCAAGCCTTTGCTTTCAGTGGAAAAAAAAAAAAAAAAAAAAAAAAAACCTGCTCAAGAGAATTGGGGGTAAAATAGACATTTTGCCACCACACTGTGGCAGGCAAAGAAGAGAAAAAAATAGCAATCGGTATAGCCCAGATCTACTGAAACATGTTCCAAATACAGAGTTGGTCTTTTGGGATGGAATAATTTACTGGGGAGCAAAATAACTAATTGACGATTCCATGGGGCAATTAACATAATAAATGGAATGTTGTTGAATATGTAACCAACAATATTCTCCAAAATATTTAAGCCATGCTGAAATAGGGGTGTGTATATTGTCCTGACGTAATATTTCAACCTTTTTCCTAAAGGGTCAAATATACCAAAGTTAATTACTTAATGCAAGGAAAGTCTCCAAGGGAAAAGTACAGATGGATTTCAGGATATTCCAAATAGAATTTGTCAAATTGGTCTTCACTTGTTACTAATTTTAGTAAGTCAAGTAAAAACTATCTTCTACTGTTACTATCTTGAAGATAAATTATCTTAAATTTCACAGTACAGTAGAGTTTTAGAAACGTGTGATCTTTTCCTTGCCATCACAAGGGTCATGGCCACACTTTTGTAACAAAAGACAGGTTAACAAGAGAGAAAAAACAAATTTTTTAATCAAGATTTTATCTGATATGAGAACCTTCAGAAATGAAGACTCAAAGAACCAAGGGAAAACAATCTATGTATTTTTTATTTTTTAAGTATTGATAATACTTTAGTGTTTAGAATGGCTATTTTCCCTAAATTCCTTTTTTTAAATTATACTTCAAGTTCTGGGACACATGTGCTTGAATGTGCAGGTTTGTTACATAGGTATACATGTGCCATGGTGGTTTGCTGCACCTATCAACCCATCATCCAGGTTTTAAGCCCCACATGCATTAGGTATTTGTCCTAATGCTCTCCCTCCCCTTTCCCCCAACCCCCTGACAGGCCTTGGTGTGTGATGTTCCCCTCCCTGTGTCCATGTGTTCTCATTGTTCAACCCCCACTTATGAGTGAGAACATGCGGTGTTTGGTTTTCTGTTCCTGTGTTAGTTTGCTGAGGATAATGGTTTCCAGCTTCATCCATGTCCCTGCAAAGGCCATGAACTCATTCTTTTTTATGGCTACGTAGTATTCCATGGTGTATATGTGCCACATTTTCTTTATCCAGTCTATCATTAATGGGCATTTGGGTTGGTTCCAAGTCTTTGCTCTTGTAAATAGTGCTGTAATAAATATACGTGTGCATATATCTTTATAGTAGAATGATTTATAATCCTTTGGGTATATACCCGGTAATGGGATTGCTGGATCAAATGGTATCTTTATGTTTAGGTTTGATGCAGAATGGAGAGTCGTGTGGAATTGTGATTGGACAAAAATGGAATGATCCAACAGAAATAGACTGAGAGAGGAAAGCAAGCAAGCCCTGTCTGTTCAGATACTTTATGGCCTTTCTGTGTGACCTTCCTTCTCCCAGGTGTAGGGCAGAACCCCTTCTTCAATGATGGTCTCATGACCTACCTTCAGACAAGATAGGTGAGAGAATTTCTTATGGACAACCCTTACAGAGAAAGGCAGCAGCAGGTTAGAGTAATATTTCTAGGTTTTACGGCTGGCTCTGGGGGATAGGGGTTTTGGTTTCTCTGACCTGCCTCGGGGAAGAGGAATTCTAGGTTTTTGGGCTGACTTGAGAAAGGAAGGGAAGCAGGAGAAAGAAGGGCAAGAGAAGGTCAGAACCAGATTTTGCTTCTGAGGCCCTTCCAATGTCTTTCAGTTCAAAGTTCTCATCATACCAAAGGCGCCATGCTTTGGGGTATCATTTGTTGATCCCTAACTATACTTATTTATCCATTCAAAAAATGAGTTCTCTGCATGTGCTAAACCCCTGTAGTAATCAGATCACATTATTTCACCATCAATGAAGTTTATAATTTAACTTTTTAAAGATATGCTTATGGAAACAGTGTCTCTGCTTCTTAATGTGAGTCTTTTTCCCCATAGAATTTAACTCCATAATGGATTATCTTGATAAACAGGCTCAGTTAGTTGCATTTTACCTTCCCTGCCCGTCTTTAAGATACTGCTTTTTTCCAAATATTCCTTTAACACTTTCAATTATTTATGCTAAAAAAAGGTTTTTAAGAACATCTGTCAAATCAAGCACTCAAGGGATTCTTTTGCATGTGTGTTTTGTTTTGCAAAATAAAGCCTACCGTCAACAAATTTGGGAAATGCTAATTTGTTTTTAATAAACTTTCAATTTAGAATATCTTTAGAGTTACAAAAAGAAAAAAAAAAAGGAAAGATAGCACAGCGTTCCCTTATACCTCACATGCTGTTTCCTCTCTTATTAACATCTCACATTAGTATGGTAAATCTGTCACCGTTAATGAACCAACACTGATAGATTACTATTAACTAAAGTACATTGTTTATTCAGATTTTTCTCACTTCTTACTAAAGTTATTCTTTTGGTACTAGGATTCCATTAAATACATCATTCCACGTTTAGTTATTATGACTCCTAAGGACTGTCTTGTCTGCGGCAGGTTTTTGGATCTTTTTTGTTTTTGATTACCTTGATAGTTTTGAGTATTACAGACGGTATTTTGTAGAATGCTGCTTAATTGGTATTTGTTGGAAAGTTGTGTTTGTTTATTTAAATTATTAGACTGGGGGTTACGAGTTTTTGGGAGGAAGACAGAGGTAAAGTGTCATTTACATTATACCATCTCAAGGGTGCATTTTATCAACGTAACTTATCTCTCTGGATGGTAGCTTTGATTACCTGGGTGAGATAGTGTGTGTCAGATTTCTCCACCATAAAGTTATTATTTTTTCACCTGTCTGTACTGTTCTCTTTACAGCGAAGTTAATATAGGCAGCCTACACATAAGAAGTGAGGAGTTATGCCCCACTTCCCTGAGGGCAGCGTATCTACATAAATTGTTTGAAATCCTTCTGTGTGGGAGATTTGTCTATCCTCCTGCATTTATTTATGTATAAAATACTTCATGGATATCAGTATGCACTCATGGGTTTTTCTTTTATACTTTATGATACAATCCAACACTATCAACTAGCATGTAGGATTTATAAAAAAGTTCCTTCTGCCTTTGGTTTCATGGATTCAACTCATTTCCAAAATGAATTAATGAAGTCAGCATTTTTATCCTCCACCTTCTTGAGTAAGGCTGTTTCATACATTTGTAATACAGTCACGTTACATTCTGGGATCCTGCAGCTTCCTAAAATAATTTCTTTAAGGATCACTATTTGTGCTGAAAAGGTCTGTGGATTTTCACAAATGTTTAGTGTGCTATGTCCACAATCACAATGTTATACAGAATTGTTTCACGACCTTAAAAGTTCGAGTCTCAAAACTGAAGAACTTGGAGTCCAATGTTTGAAGGCAGAAAGCATCCAGCACAGGACAAAGATGTATATATGTATATATGTGTGTGTGTGTGTGTGTGTGTGTGTGTGTGTGTGTGTGTGTAGAGAGAGAGAGAGGTCTGTCCTATTAGTACTGTTCCTCTAGACAATCTTGACTAACACACAAATAAATTATGTACTTTTAGGTTTTCTTATAATCTCGGAGACATGTTATCTTTATTTCTGATAAATATTTAATTGTGAGAGTTACTGAAATTACTTTTTTTCTCTTTGAGGGTGGCAATTTTATTACTTTTCTCCAACAGCTAGTCAGTTAGCTTTCCATTTGTTTATTTTTAAGTGACAGATAAAATTGTTTGCATTTATCATGTATAACATTGTTCTGAAGTATATGCATAAATACTTTAAAATTACTTTTATATATCCAGTATCCCATAGCTTCTTTTTATGTGGTAAAATTAATTTTTAATCGATTTAATGTTTTTGCATAATAACATAGGATTTGCATTTAAAATACAAAGATGGCCGGGCGCGGTGGCTCAAGCCTGTAATCCCAGCACTTTGGGAGGCCGAGACGGGCGGATCACGAGGTCAGGAGATCGAGACCATCCTGGCAAACACGGTGAAACCCCATCTCTATTAAATACAAAAAAACTAGCCCGGCGAGGTGGCGGGCGCCTGTAGTCCCAGCTACTTGGGAGGCTGAGGCCGGAGAATGGCGTGAACCTGGGAGGCGGAGCTTGCAGTGAGCTGAGATCCGGCCACTGCACTCCAGCCTGGGTGACAGAGCGAGACTCCGTCTCAAAAAAAAAAAAAAAAAAAAAAAAAACAAAGATAAAAATGAAAAATAAAATACACAAGTCCTGTAATTGAGGCACTTATATTCTTGTTGCAGAGAAACAATATTTTCAGGTATTGATCAAATAATAGTTTATAATAATGTGTTAAATAATTGATAAAGACTGGAAAATGCTTCAGGAATTTTGAAATGTTGTTTAACCAAATAATGCTCTCTTTGAAACGTTCAGACAAAAAAGCAAAGCAGAACTGCGTTGGCTATAAAGGGTGGAAAATCAGGGACCTGCAAATTTGCCTCTACCCTCCTTTTTACCTCATTTCCCTTCCACCAACTGTGGCCCAAAAGGGGATTTTAAGGTATATGTAAGTCTTTGAGGAACTAATTCCCAAATCCCTGTCATCAATAGGTATTTGGGGAAGAGGAGATCTGTGCAGACTAAAATGTGTTGGAAAGGCTCTATCAGAGTAGTTGAAATTTGTATTTTTACCTTAAGGTTTGAGTAGTATTTGGGTAGATGAGCAGATGAATCCAGAAGTGCTTAGGAGTGAAACTGACAGTATTAGCAAAAGCAGGAAACATGACTTTAGCAAAATATAGTACAAATAGAAGACAATGCAAGATGCCTGGCTGAAGAAGTTTCATGTAGCTATCACTGTGAATGTTGAATTAGAATTAAATTCTGGAGATATTCAAATGTAGTCAGTTTAAAATGGAAGAAATTCTTAAATTATCAAATACAATCTATATTTTAGATTGGATGATCTAGTAGTGATTTGCAGTAGTCATTAAAAATATGAGAGACTGGATATGGTGGCTCATGCCTGTAATACCAGCACTTTGGGAGGCCAAGACAGGAGGATTGCTTGAGCCCAGGAGTTAGACACCCGCCTGAGGAATATAGTGAGACCCCATCTCTACAAAATATTTTTTTAAAAATTAGCTGGGCATGGTGGCACACACCTACAGTTCCAGCTACATGGGAGGCTGAGGTGGGAGGACTGCTTGAGCCTGGGGAGATCAAGGCTGCAGTAAGCTGTGATCATGCCACTGCACTCTGGCCAGGGCAACAGAGCAAGACTCTGTCTTAAAAAAGACAAAAAAAAAGAAAAGAAATATAAAAGACTAGATCCCCAAATTCCCTGAGAAGAACGGTTTGTGGATTTCCGTTGAGTTCCTGTCCAGCATTTCTTTCTTAGGGTTTTAACTGTCCAGTATGCCATGTAATCCTGGGATCACTTCAATTTTGTGTCCTTTTCCTGAGGCCTGAATGAGACCCGAAACCAATGTATTAAGAAGCCCTATTCCTCTACTCAGAATAATTTTATTTAAGTTATGGACACATGCCCCATGCTGTTCTCCCCTGGCAATACTCTGACATTAGAGACAACAATCTCTTACTTGTAATAGTGCTGAAAGAATGGGAAGACAAGCTGTTGGCCAGCCATGATGAAGAAACTTGGCCAGACGCAGTGACTCATGCCTGTAATCCCAGCACTTCAGGAGGCTCAGGTGGGTGAATCACCTGAGGTCAGGAGTTTGAGACCAGCCTGGCCAATGTAGTAGAACCCCGCCTCTACTGAAAATACAACCACCACAAAAAAATTAGGTGGGCGTGGTGGCAGGCACCTGTAATCTGAGCTACTCGGGAGGCTGAGGCAGAAGAATCGCTTGAACTCGGGAGGCGGAGGTTGCAGTGAGCCGAGATCGCACCATTTCACTCTAGCCTTGGCAACAAGGGTGGAACTCTGTCTCAAGAAAAGAAAAAAGAAACTTAACTGTAGTGAGAAGGAATGAGGTTAATCCCTGAGATTATCCCAGAGGTGAAAAGAATAAAGAGAGAAAGAAAACCTTGATGAAATAGTTTGGGTGTTGAGACCCAGCTGAGCCTGAAGTCATTCCATATCAATACTTTTTTTAAAAGCCGGTTTTAATTTTTATTTCTTTAACTAGTCTAAATTGGGTTATGCCACCTTAAATTGGTTTGCTGCGTTTAGGCTGGTAACTGCAATAACAACCTAATAGTTATTTACTCAGCACCAACTCTGACAGCTACTGTAGTAGAAACTGTCAAATAATTTATTCTAAACTTATAATTTTATTTTAACTTTATAACACCCATCATAAAAACTAAATAAGATGTAATGTGTTTTTCTTCATTTATAAAAGAGGACAATAAAATCAAGAGAGCTTGAACAACTCCTCCAAAGTTGCACAACTAGTACCTGGAAATTCAGGGACATGAACCCATATCTGTGTGTAACCAAATTCTGAGTTTTTGAGAGTATGCAGTTTTGCCTCTGGGAAGCAGAAATGAAAGTTGATCTAAGAGACTTTGTCAAGAACAGTAAATAAATGGTTAGCTCTAGTGACTATTGAATATGAAGAGTAAAAAAAATAAAAAATAAAAATAAAGGTTAGGAATTAAAGAAAATGACATTTACATCGAAGACATTTAGAAAACTGAAAATCGAGTTGGATTTTTGGAGAATAGGATAGGATCAATTCAGTTTGAAGTATGTGGAGTTTCAAGCAATGGTAGAACATTTCAGTGGATGTGGGCATCAGAAAGTAGAGACACAAGAGTGAAGTTCAAATGAACGTGAGAACTAAAGAAGAGCAGACTAATAACCCTGATGTGGGGAAAGCAAACTTGTAATTCCCTGATCCCTTCTTATTGCTGGAGCTGGTGAGAAGGCTGTCTCTGGCCTTCTATGAGAACCTGGGGCAGCCGGTAGCTATTTCTCCAGCTGAATTCAGAACGCCACTCTGCAATTGAAGATAATGAGGCAACACATAAACAGAGGTGATGGTTGGAAGAGGAAGATGGTTGTTCAGAAATGCTCAATTAAAAAGAATCCCAGTCCTGTGTTGCAATGTTTATTAAAACGCTGTGGAAACCATTTTAATGCCCAAACCAGCTGAGAAGTCCAGGCAAATTTTAAGTAGTTGAACTCACCGAATAATTATGAGTCTTAGGCCTTTCTTCCCTTCCTTTATCCATGCTGGCAAAGTGCTCCAGGGCCACCTTATTCTACAGGTACTTTTTTCCATAACAAGCGAGGTTTCTTAGCATAATAATTTTAAGAGAAATATTTAGTAACTGGAAATTAAGAGGTTTTTTAAACTCTTAAAACTCTTGTTTTAATATTTAAATATTTCTTGTCAAGGTTTTCTAATTTAAGAGCTTAGAATAGAAAATAATAAATGCTAATATTCATCAAATGAATCCATTCGCTGGTTCATTTATTCATTCATTCTTAACGTTGCATATTTGCATGCTTTATGTAAAGATTTGATTAAAAATGTCTAACAATTTATGAAAAATTGTTAATTAACATATGGTATATGTTAATATATAAAGAAAGTATAATTAACAAATTTTGTTTTCCAGTAAGTGAAATAAACAGGTATTTGCTCATAGTACGTTCTTACCTCAATTGAAATTGAATGCACTACAATTGTTGAAAGCAATGAAATTATCAACATGTAGGAAAAAATATCTTTACTCCCAGAGCCCCAATTCATTACAATCAAAATAAAGGACATTGATAATCGATTCTCAAAATCCAAGGTTATCTCCTTTATAGTATTTGAATCCATTTATTTACGCTTCATGCATCACAATCACTAATAACAACTTTTGTTTTGTTTTGTTTTTCTTTTTGGTGCGGAAAGATATATCTGTTGTAACTGAATGCAAGGAACTGTAAAGGATATGAATCTGTGAAGAGTCCTTCCCACCCCAGCCATAAAATACTAATTTTTGGTTGTGATAAAAAAGTAAATACTATAAACTCTGTTTTAGTGACATTTAAATAGATTGTAACTGAGTTATTTATTTAAAATATACACAAATGGAATTTCAACTCTTCTACAGAAATCAATTCCAGTCACTCCTTCACTTTTTCAATTTATAGCTGCCCCTGATTGCTTGATCTTCTCTCTTTAGTCCTTTTGCAAATGGCTTATTTTGAAAATGGCTTGTTTTGAAAACATCTTCAGTAACTTTCTAATGTACTTCTCTATCCATCTATTCAAAACAAAAGAAAATAGAACAATACCTTGCAAAGTTGGGAAACTTAATAACATTAGCAAATTACCTCTCATACACCCTAGAATCTATCATGCAATTGTTAAATGATATTATCTTTGATAATAATTATTATTGTTAATAACAAGTAATTATACAAATTGAATAAAATGTCTGCACAGCGTCTGTGTGTTTATTTGGTCCTGGAATGTAGGGGTCAACATAAGAATCCGGGAAGAACCACTGGAATCGTGTCTGAAAGTATATATAGCAAGGCATAGTGGTTGAGAGCAAAGGTTTCAGATTTCAGCTGCCCTGGACTAAATGCTGTTTCTTCTGTTTACTGAACTGGATAATAGTGGGCAGGTTGATCTTTCTGTACACCATTTTCTTCATCTGTAAAATGGGTGATAATAATACCATCTCTTAAGGACTCTTAGAGGATTAAATTACTTAATATATGTAAAATCCTTAGAAGAATAGCTGGCACAGAATGAGTGCTACATCACCATTTTTGAGTACTTTTATATTAATGTGGCATTCTGAAAGTATCAAGTCATCTTCCTGATCATCATTATTTGCTCTTGGCTTATGACATCAGAATATGTAAACCTTTTACCTTTAAGACTCCAGTGAAGTTTGCCACTAGCCATTATTTTTCTTTTCTCTCACTAATGGTAAGAAATACATGCTGAACGCGGTGGCCGTGGGACTGCAGAAGGAGCACGGAGCTTGTTTTAAGCCAGGACTCCCTGCTGGAGTACATAGGAGAGGCCCAGACGGGGGCAGCTGTCGAGGCAGTGATGTATGACAAATGACTTGCTGCTGCAATGGATCATCAGAGGCTGGCTACACTGGTGACATGTCACAGTCATACATCATCAGAGCAGCGCCTGGCAGGAGCAGCAGCCTGAAAACCACCCTGCCCCATAAATTTTAATACAGCCAAATAAAAAAGCTGCACTTTTCTTTTCTTCTAAATTAAAGATTGACACTCAGGAAAGGAGGGACAGAGGACTCTTTCATATGACCAAGTGGCTTTCCAAGACCCCAGAGGCACTGAGGTCCTCTATTAATATGCACTGTCATCAATGCTCCACAATAAATGAAAACAAAACAAAACAAAACCAAAACCCCAGGTACCTTAGCTTGACTCAACCAGACTGGACCCAGTGTATGACTTCCTGGCACAGTCTGCCCTGGGAGGTAGAGACATCCTATATTAATCTATGGAAAATTGTTAGAAGCAGTGGGTCGCTTTGTTACCAATTACTTGCCTATAGTCAGTCGATGAGAGTGCATTAAAGTTTGCTATAATCTGGAAGGCATGCTGAGCAGTTTAGATCTCAATGGAGGTGGATATAGCTAGTCTACTGAGAAGCTTTGATACGTTTTTACCAAAATGGCAATTTCCTTACTAGGTTTTGTGATACAACCGTGAATAAAGCATTCTAGTAATTGGCTTTTCAGTTGGGTTTAAGAGGAGATACTAAAAATGAACACAAAATGAGTAAGATATGAATTCCAACTATTGATAAGAAATAAAACTAGGGTGATAAAGAAATAAAAATGGGGTGATGAGATAGAGATCAGGTGTCCGCTTTAACTAAAGTGGTCAGGAAAGGCATCCCTAAAAAGATTAGTTATGATTTGAGACCTCAATGATAAGAAGCAAGCAGCCAAGGAAATTTCAGATAATAAGGTGCCCTGGGCACAGGAGTGGCAAATGCAAAGTCCTGAGACAATAATGGATGTGCCAAATTTAAGTCAGAAGGGAGACACTTTAGCATATGCATAACAAACACGGGAAGAATTGAGAGAGTAGAGGGCAGATGGGAAGACAAATTTCAGTTCATTGAGTTCCTTGTAAGCCATACTGAGGAGTTTGGATAATCTGATTGTAAACAATTAGAACGATTTTTTGTTGTTGTTGTTTTGTTTTTGTTTTTTTTTTGGAGATGGAGTCTCACTCTGTCACCCAGACTGGAGTGCAATGGCACTATCTAGGCTCACTGCAGCCTCCACCTCCCAGGTTCAAGCGATTCTCCTGCCTCAGCCTCCTGAGTAGCTGAGACTACAGGCACGCGCCACCATGTCCAGCTAATTTTTGTATTTTTAGGAGAGATGGGGTTTCACCTTGTTGGTCAGGATGATCTCGATCCCTTGACCTCGTAACCCGCCCACCTCGGCCTCCCAAAGTGCTGGGATTACAGGCGTGAGCCACCGCACCCAACCAATTAGAAGGTTTTAAGCAGAGTAAGGATGTGAGAACACTCCCAATTTGGAAACAACAAAAAAAAAAATTCTTGTTGCTATGTGAAGAGAAGGTTGAGGTGGGTAGCATTGGAGGCAGGGGAAGCAAGACCAAAGACTAGTTAGAAAGCTTAACTAGCGTAACTGGATAAGTCAGAATAATCCAGGTAACAGATGGCTGACCTTGTGCTGCAATTTTAGCAGTATGATGACAGAAAGTGTTTGGATTTACAAAATATTTTGGAGGCAGAGCCGATGTGACTCATTCATGGAATAGATGTTTTGCACGATGAAGGGAACAGAACCAGGGAAATGTCTTTAGATTCTGCTTCTACATGACAAAGTGGTGGTAATATTGTTTACCAAAATGTCTAAAAAAGTTTGGAAGAAGCTTCTGAGTGAAAATGAATATGTTGCTTTTTGATGGCGTTCTGTTGAGATGGAAATTCAGTATCCTAGTGGAATTCTCAAGTAGGCAGTCGGTTAGAGGACTTTTGAGCTCAGGGGACGGGTCTGGAGTTCAAAATTTGAGATTCTTTATCCTGAGATTCAGGTAAAGTTATAAAAGAGAGGAAGCCTTGAGGAGAGATCTCTGGGATATTCTAATATGTTGAGGTTTGGTAAGGGAGAAGGGGCGAATGAAAGAGAGGAAGAAAGGGTGATAAGAAAAGGTAGAAAATCAAGTAAGGTGAGTGTTGGTGTTGAAAAAAACCCAGAGAGCAAAGAGTTTCAGGAAGGAGGGACTGGTCATCTGCTGCTGGACCACTGACTCTAATAGGTGGTTTAGAATGAACATGGAGAATGAACATCATCTTCCAAAGGATGAATTTTGTCAGTAACATTATTATGAGCAATGTTTACAATGTGAGGGTAATGAAAGTCCAGTTGGAAAATCTGAGCACAGGAGAGAAGCTGAAGAAGTAGGAATCAGACTAGAGACAACTCTTGGATAGCCGTTTCTAGCAAATGGAATGGAGAAATGGAATAGTAACTGAAGGTAGATGATGGAGTTTATGAAATTTCTTTTAAAGGTGAGTGATATTAAGGCATATTTGAGTACTAATGGGAATGAACCATTAGAAGGTGAGACAGAAGTCAAAGGAGGGAGTTCTAGGAGTGAGGTCCTAACAAGGTATGAAAGAATGGATCCAGAGTATCCATGCTCTTAGATAAGAGCAGAAAAAGTTCACAGATTTTAAAGAGAGAGATGCCACAACATGTGATACAGATGCAGGTAGTTTGGTGGATGTGGCTATAATCAGATAAGGCACTGGATTGGATCTATTTTATTAAATATGAATCAAATTTTCAGCTGAGAATGAGAAAAATTTCAGGAAAGAGACAGTGGAGAAATGTCATCTTTGAGAAGGGAAATTAATTAGATTAAAATGCTAAAATTGTCTGGAAATGTGGGAGGCTTCTCTGGGATTTCTGGTCATGAATTTGTTGTGTGTGTTACTTCAAAGAGCATTCAGATTTTCAGATCCAGGCATTGAGTAAGTGATTGATTGGGTTAATTAGGGATAGATATTGCCAACATTTGACTGAAGCACAGAGGAGCATAGGAATTCAGAGGATATGCAAGGGACTGGTTGTAGTACTAGACTATGGAGGATGGTTGATTAAGAAGGGAAATGAAGACTCAGATGCAAAGGGATTTTATGCATAGAGAAAACACAATGCTTTTGATGGCTTGGAGGTATGGCTGGATCAGTCCATTTCTGGAGTGAGAGAAGCAGAATAAGTGAACTGACTAGTAGTTGATAAATGGTCAAAGCAGCAGGGTTTGAAATTAAGATTTTAGAATTTGTGTAGTTACTGGTGATGAAAAGTCTTGAGTGTAACCATGTGAGTCAATGACCTTTTTAGTGAAATGAGAGAAGAAACATTGTAGAATCTAAAGGAGTGAAAGAATTGGTGGGCTGTTGGTGGTACATCTAGATGGATATTAGAGTTGTGAAGAATGATGGTAAACAAAGAGGTGAAAGGAAGACAGTAATTCAGATGCAAAAGATCCACCTGCCAGGTCCTCCTGAATTCAGCACTCCTTTCACCCAGGGCCCAGAAGATTCCACAGGGCTATCTGTTCCACCCCACACTTGGAGAAAGGACCAAAAGGTGCTTCAAAGAAGGGAAATTAGGAGCCGGGACTCAAGCAGTTCCCTATCTAAGGTATCACAGATGACGCTTCTAAATCATTCCAAAATGTGGAGAGCCTGAGGTCAGGGCTGGGATTACGGGTGCCCACCACTATGCTCGGCTAATTTTTTTTTTGTATTTTTAGTAGAAATGGGGGTTTCACCATGTTGGCCAGGCTGGTCTTGAACTCCTGACCTTGGGTAATCTGCCTGCCTCGGCCTCCCAACATACTGGGATTACAGGTGTGAGCCACTGTGGCTGGCCAACATTTTAATTTTTTTCTTATGAGAGGGATCACAGTAGGTAAACATCTTTCCTTTCCCATAAAACACTGGCTTAATTCCTAAAGCATCATTTGCAGATTAATTTATTTCATAGATTTTTGAGCCCAATTTGTTTTTGATTGGCAGTATTTCTTTAGGAGAGATCGAGCAGAGAAAGAAAAAGAAATACACGTTTGGGTGAGTAACACAATTAAACACACTGGATCCTTTGATAGGTGAGGAGTAGGATTTGTTCAGAGCCAAATCCCCCTAGAATTTTGAAAACAAAAAGAGAAACGGTAAGGCATTCGAACCTTTTAACTTTAGAGTTGTAATTAATTTAGGACCATTAGCATTATATGCGGAAACAACAAAATTCCCCCACAGCATCTCAATTCTTCAGTGGAAGCATATCCAAAATAAATACCGCCCCTTGATCCTGTACCATGAAATACATTTCTAAGAAATCCTTGGCACCTTTTCCCTGAATTTCCAACATGGTCTGCTAAAGAAACTCTTCAATGAAACCACACAGGTACTGCTTCAGGAAAAACAACGACCAAAAAAACAAACAAACAAAAAAAAAACCATGAAAGTACAGCCCCAGAGTGCATTTTCCAGCCAATTATGAGGATGTATTAACTTTTTTTATATTACCCAAAAGATGTTTGCGATCGCATCCATAGCAAAGGGATTTCTCCCAGAATTTGTAAGTCTTTTTCTAATGATACCGCATCCTGATCTCTATTCTTTCTGTCTTTGTGTGTCCTCTTTATGTTTCTCTCTTTTGCTCTCTACTTCCCTTTCTCTGTCTGTCTCTCCTCCTGTTCGATCAGTGTCTACAGAATTTGGAAACAAGATATTTCTGCAAACCAAGCAACAGATTCACCTACATTTCAGGATTTTAGAACATTTATCTTAGCGCTGGATTATGATGTCATTTAAACAAATTATTTAACAACACTGACTCCATTGTTTTTCTTTTAATTTTCTGCAGAGATATGAGTTAGGAAAACATTATTTATGGTAGAAGGAATTATGCAGATACATGGTTAAAAAAAGCATATATTAAGCATATAGATATGTTCCTTTATTTACACAAAAATGTAAGATGTTTTGATATTGTAATATAGATATGGACATGGAGAATCTGGATATTTGTTAATGATTCATAGCTCATCGCTCTTACAGCCCTTTCTATACTGTTGGGGAATTTTAAGCCTTAGAAAACAGAATTTCTCTCCCTGACCATCTCCCGCTCTCTTTTCACCTGTTTGGTTTTTTTTTTCCTCCCCGTGGCAGGAATCTTCCCTTACCTTTTTCTGTCTTGGAGCTGACCATAAAGAAATAATCTGACCCACCCTGTCGGATTGTGGGTCATAAGACCCCCATTTCAGAAGGGGTCCTGCCCCATACCCTAGAGGAAGGAACACCGCACAGAGGCCAAGAATTGGAACAGACAGGACTAGATGGGTTTCCCCACTCAGTCTGTTAGTGTAAGATCATGCTCTTTCTGTCCAAGCACATTTCCACACGGTGGTCAATCCTGCCTATCCAATAAAGTCTCCATAAAAGGCCCAAGAAAGCAGGATTTGGGAGCCACGACTGCGCCACTGCACTCCAGCCTGGGCGATAGAGGGAGGTTCCATCTCAAAAAAAAAAAAAAAGAAAAGAAAAAGAAAATTAAAATGTCAAAGTCATCTCTATTATGCAAAGTGTCTTCACTCATAGAAGGGAAAGAAGGAGCGTCTTGTCTTCTTGACGACTAACCGTGGCACTGTGTATACTCTATGTCCTAAGGACACTGACAGTCATACACCAGACCTCACCTGATATTTTACACAGTCAACTCTCAGTTATTTGCACTAATGGGTAGGAAAAAAAAGGGGGATAGAGGCACAGGGGAGGGACACCACAGTTAACTTTATACAGAGAATACTTTTCAAATGGTTCCATTTTATTTTTGGAGTTTTTATTTTAATATGATGGTAGTAATGTGATATGTGGATTTTTTTTTTCAGTTCTTAAAATAATCTAACGATTCATTTAATGAAATTTGTTTATTTATTTATTTATTATTTCTTTTCTTTTTTTTTTTTTTTTTTTTTGAGGCAGAGTCTCTGTCGCTCAGGCTGGAGTGCAGTGGCACTATCTCGGCTCACTGCAACCGCCATCTTCCAGGTTGAAGCGATTCTCCTGCCTCAGCCTCCTGAGTAGCTGGGGACTACAGGCACGTGCCACCACACCCGGCTAATTTTTTGAATTTTTGGTAAAGACGGGGTTTCACCACGTTAGCCAGGGTGGTCTCGATCTCCTGATCTCATGATCCACCCGCCTCAGCCTCCCAAAGTGCTGGGATTATAGGCGTGAACCACCGCGCCCGGCCATGTAACGAAGTTTAATGAAGAAAAGTCACCTTTCTTATTTTGCCTTTACGCTTAGCTCTTCTCTTATTTCTGTAAAAGAAATTATTTATATATCACTTCTAAGAGTGATTATTCCAAACCACCAACCTGAAGAGAAAAGCAGTCTTTTGCAAATGTTGCTGTTTTACACTTTCCCTAGGGCCAGAGATACTTATTTTGGCCTGCGAAAATTTTTCTACTCGCTTGTCTAACCTTAAGTAAATATCCCGTTTGTTTCCACAAACTGCATAATTAGCAGAACCAATGAAACTATTACTATGAATTTAAAAGCAAAATGTCCATGGATAATCTTTTAATTCCAATAATCTGCTCCCAGGTCATTAAGAATTCCTTTATAATTCTTAATTCAGAAGCGGGTCATGCACTTTGTACACACCAGTCTTCAAAACGAAAGTCATAGCACTGTTGGCAAAGGCTAGGGAATGTCTAGAAAAATAAGAGATCTGGGAGTTTCCATGTGAGGAGAGATAAATGATTAGCTATATTTCGTCTAGAAAGCAGGAAGACTATGGAGAAGTAATTGATTATTAACTCGAGAATTGTATGATTAAGTGGTGACTTTTCTCAGTCCTTGGACAGTTATTATATATACTCTAATTTTTTGTTCTCCTAGAAAAGACTGCCTCATAGAGTAAAATTGTGAACTGTTTATCTCTGTAACCCTAGGACCTAGTCCAGTGCAATACACCTCTCATAATTATTGGGGATTTGAATAAAACTAAATGAATTAAATATTTATTGGGCTGTATGATGACTCCAGGCATACTGTTAAAACTTGAGATTTGCCAATGGACAGGAAGGTGGTGAAAAAAAACTCAGAAAATATACTTATATTTATATTTCTCTGCAATTTTACGCTTAATTCTAATGATAGTAATTATGATTAATTGTATATTTTATCCTACATTCAGCCCATTGTATACTTTATCCCTCAAATCCTTATAAATTAAAGGAAAAAAGATAAGACAAGAGAACATTTATACACATTTAATACATTAGAAAACTGAAGCTCAGAGAAATTATGGAATGCATGCAGTTTCATATAGCTGGGATTTAAATCCAGCTCCATCAGTTTCCAAAGGCTGGACACTTTCCTTCATATTGTATCATGTTTACATCGATTCTCTTAATTACTTGTCTAAGGATGCTTAGAAGTCTTCTTCATCCCACTATGTTCATTTGAAACTGGTTTGGGTATGCAGCTTTGGTTCTGGTTATCTTTGGTAAACAGAATTACAATTTTGATAGTTTCATTAGGTTGGTACATACATAAGTGCAGTTTTTGCCATACTTTTCATCACTGTTTTTATAATTTTGATGTTCTATCTTGTAAATTTTGCAATTTAAATGTGGTAAACTGGCAGTTCACAATGCATATTAAGTAAATGGCAGTTTATCAACAGAGGAGGGTTCTTTCGTTCCCGTAGCAGAAAACAAGTTCTCTTCCAGTCCAAGAATTTCAAATGTTAATCCCACTGTAGGACATGGAGATACTCATCGGTTGTACCCTGTCTTGTGTCTAGGATCCTTCAAAAACTTTAATTTCCAAAGGACATTCCTCACCTTTGTTAATGTTTCTCCTACAACAAAATTTCGTTTGTAGTGTCTCTTCACACTGTTGCTTGGGAGCCCATGAGCATCCCGCTGTAATGAGAACAAATACAGTTAAGATTATTTCCCCACTTTAGAAATTGAAAAATGCAGACCCAGCGAGTGTGAGTGGCTTCTCCATTCCTTAAGGAACTGTGTATAAGAATGCTATTCCTAGAGATCTTCTAAGCCCTAGTCACAAAAAATTGGAGGAGGATAGATATTTCTTTCCATGTTTTGATGCTTTGTAGGGGATTATAGCCTAAATTATCCATGTTGCTTAAAAATAAATCAACACCAGCATATTAAAAACAAGAGGAGCTGCTCATGGGGATAAGATGGACAGAATCTTTCTAGAGGACAATTGTGTACTACTCATCAAAAGCCTTACAAATAGTCGCTTGGTCCTGCAATTCACAATCTAGGTTATATATTTTTAGAAATAACAGGAATAGGCCTGGCACGGTGGCTTGCACCTGTAATCCCAGCACTTTGGGAGGCCGCGGCAGGCAGATCACAAGGTCAGGAGAGCGAGACCATCCTGGCCAACATGGTGAAACCCCGTCTCTATTAAAAATACAAACATTAGCTGGGCGTGGTGGCGTGTGTCTGTAATCCCAGCTACTTGAGAGGCTGAAGCAGGAGAATCGCTTGAACCAGGGAGTTGGAGGTTGCAGTGAGCTGAGATCGCGCCACTGCACTCCAGACTGGCGAAAGAGTTAAGACTCCATTTCAAACAAAAAAAAGAAAAAAGAGAGAAGGAAATAACAGGAATAACATATACAGGCCTGTCCAGAAAAGCTACAAATCATGCTAAACAAAGATTTGAAACATCAGAAGTATAGCTAGTTAACTAAATAATACTCATACTAAAATCCATGTTATAGAGAAAAATATTTTTATGTATGAGAAAATGCTCAGAGTATATAATTAACTTGAAAAGTTTTATTTGTTTGTTTACTTGTTTGTTTGTTTTTTGAGACAGAGTCTCACTCTTTCACCCAGGCTGGAGTGCAGTGGCACAATCTTGGCTCACTGCAACCTCCCAGGTTCAAGCGATTCTCGTGCCCCAACCTCCAAGTAGTTGGGATTACAGGTGTGCACCACCACACCCAGCTAATGTTTATATTTCTTGGTAGAGAAGGGGTTTTGTCATGTTGGCTCAGCTGGTCTGGAACTCCTGACCTCAGGTGATCTGCCCACCTTGGTGTGGGATTACAACCATGAGCCACGGTGTGCAGCCTCCCCCTTTTTTTTAACCGTTCACAGCAATATTTTAAATTTGGAAATGCATATTTGAAAGCAGCAATACAGAAGCATTCGTGAAAAATGCATAATTTCTGAAAATTATGAAAACATTTCTGCTACAATACATTCTAAATACAAAACTGACTATCATATTTGTTACTTATGTGTAGCCAGAGAAGTTCATTTTTAAAACAGATAAAATTGAGTCTTTAGGTGTGAATGGAATGAATAACAATCCTCTTTTTAAAAAATTTCTTAGTCATTTGTAAGCACTAAGCATGCAACAGCTTTAAACAGGAGAGTCTGCAAAGGAACCAGGGTTGTCTAAGGGCATCCAGGTAGGCCAGAGCTGGGGGTACCTTTGGGTCATCATGTCAGGCGCAGAGGCACCTGTCTTGTGGATCCTGCTGCCATGGTTCTGACGTCCACCATGCCCAGGTCCATGGCATCCTCCCCTGCCACCACTGTCCTGGGTGGCCAAGGTCTCCAGAATTAATCTCCAGCTGAGACATTATATCAGAACATTATATCATTTGCTGGCTTCTGGAAATGATGATCTACAATCAAATCTTCAGCATGAGCCTTTTCACTCTTTGATTTACGAAGAACCCACTTCTTCCGCTGCCCATCACACCTTCACGTGGTTTTCGGACATGAAATTCTACCTCTGCCCAGTCCTTACGTTGGACAGCCTTCCACTCACTGAAAGTCATCCCTTTTGGAGCCTCTGCCTTTACCTCCTCAGTTTCATTCTCCTCCTTTTCAGTGTCTGCCACTGCGTGTTCTTCACCTTCAGGGGTTTCCTTAGTTATATTTGATTGATGCAAGTCACTGCAATGATAAGATAATTGTTTCTGAATGTAAATGTTGGAGACTCTGTTAATCCATCTTTGACAGTTCCCCAGTTGTGACATCTGCCTCCTACATGATTGTCCTGTTGCTTCAGGCCAGCTGTGTCACTTGTGCTGCTCTTATATCAAACTTATGAGTGCCAGGAGAATGAAACCCATCTTCCCGGCCACTCCATGCCCACCGCCCCCTATTCCTCTTCCAAGACCCCCATGGCCTCCAACAGGAAAGCCAGTAATCAGTCTATCAATGGGAGGTCACTAATCAACCTATCAACTAAAGCTTCTCCTCCTTCCTTTTCTTCAAGTGGCTTTTCAAATCTTCGCCCATGAGGTGGTCACCTTTCTGGTCTTCTCTGAATTATTTTTCCATCCCTCTGAAGTTGTTGATCAGGCCTTCTTCTCAGGCATCTTACTCCCTCTCTCTTAAGTGCCAGAGCATCTGCATCTCTTCTTTCTTCTCAATCATGACAATTCTTGTCAACCATGCAAATGTTAGGGGGCAGCGGGTTCTTGTTGTCTTTTGGGGCTCTTTTTATCTTTTTGAGACAGGGTCTTGCTCTGTCGCTCAGGCTGGAGTGCAGTGGCATGGTAATAGCTCACCGTAGCCTCAACCTCCTGGACTCAAGGATCCTTCCACCTCAGCTTCCTAAGTAGCTGGGACCACAAGCATGCACCACCATGCTTGGATAACTTTTTAAATTTTAGTAGAGAGGAGATCTCTCTTTGCTGCCCAGTCTAGTCTTGAACTCCTGGACTCAAGCAATCCTCCCACCTCAACCTCTTAAAGCACTGGGATTATAGGCTTGCGCCACCATGGAAAGGCCTTTCTGTGACATTTTAGGCAGCTATGTCCCTGATGCCTTGGAGTTGGTCTCAGCTGTGGCCTGAGCTGTGCTCTTGGCCCAGGGCCTCCAACACCGCCCCCCAACGGCTTCTTTCTTCTTGTTCTTTGCTGCCTTCAGCACCTTGAGGAGGTCCAATTCCTGGTCAAATAACTGGTCCAATTGGTGGGTGACCATGCAGCCAAAGCTTTCCTGTAAGGTCCTAGCCATGATGGGGGCTCTGTGGCATGTTCCTATGGCTATTGTAACAGGCAGCCTTGAAAGCCATTTGAAACAGATGATAGAGTATGATCCATTTTTAAGGACTAGGGAGTATGTGAACGTGATCATGAGACTCATATGCATATGAATATTTCCAACTGCTTTTAGCACTGATTTTTGAAAATGCTATTTTAGGTAATCGTCTCTCAAATTATATTTAAATCATATAATTACCTTTTAATCAGAAAAACATTGATAAATGCTCTATTGGGTCTGATTATAGCATTTAGTGACTTTCCTTGTAGAAATGAGAATTAGGTTGAGCAGCAGAAAAGCAGACATAGGAATTACAATGGCATATCTTAGATGTGGGAGTCAGCACTTACGTCAGCACAGATAGTTGGCAATGTTCCAAAACTTGGTGGCCATCTGAATACTAAACTAGAACTTCCCTCCTTTAGTGCCCTGGCAGCTTCTGTGATTGTCCTCTTTTCTTTTTTCCTCCCCTAAATTCTCAACATTTAGGACTGTGCTTTTAGGGGCATTCCTTCTTATGGCCTTCCCTGTCTTCTTCTTCTTCTTTTTTTTTTTTTTTCCTTTTTCTTTCTTTTCTGAGAGAGAATTTTGCTCTTGTCACCCAGGCTGGAGTGCAATGGTGCGATCTTGGCTTACCACAATCTCAGCCTCCTGGATTCAAGTGATTAACCTGCCTCTGCCTCCTGAGTAGCTGGGATTACAGGCATGCAACACCACGCCTGGCTAATTTTGTTTTTTCAGTAGAGATGGGGTTTCTCCATGTTGGTCAGGCTGCTCTCAAACTCCCAACCTCAGGTGATCCACCCGCCTCGGCCTCCCAAAGTTCTGGGATTACAGACGTGAGCCACCACTCCCAGCCAGCTCTCCCTTTCAAACTCAACATGCACCCTGAGGTAGTTCAGATTATCCACTGGACCGCTTGTCCAGCTAAGGCCAAAGACATGGCTGGCCATTGCCACAGCTGTAAGCCTTTCCTGCATTGGAAGAGTCCAAAGAGTATAAAAAAATCCCATTTGTGAAACTGTGTAAAGTTAGAGAAAGTCTTTATTCACCTGAGTGGTTTTGGATCCCACTCACACGAGGTCACATAGTGCCTTGTCATTACTGTACTACCTCAACTTGAATATTGTAATTTCATGTTCTCTATTCTAGAGCTATGAAGCACAAGAATTACACCACAGCTTCCTATTATCTGTAGTGAGCAAATTGTGTGGGTGGAAAACAGATGGAGTCAGAAAAATAACTTACGATTTTTTTCCATATGTTCATGTTTTACTTTTTATTAATAAGTGTTCTTGTCTTAATTCAGCCAGAAAGTACAGCTTGTACTAAGATAATAAAAGCCCAATAGCATCCCAATCATATACACATTATGTTCATGGAACTTGGTCCCTAGTGTTTTTAGGGTGATGAAAAATCCACATATATACACCTCAACAGCCCATAATGCAGCTCACGCTACAAAAATACTGCTGTCTGGTACTGTTTCCCGTATTTCCATGTCTTTGTAAGATGCAGAAAGAAAACTAAATAAATAGATAGATAAGAAGGTGCCTTCCATGCCACTACATTTGGCCATTCATGACTGTGTCCTCAGGCTTTTCCAGCCATGGGAGGGTCCAGAAAATACGGTAAATAAATAAGCAGAGGGAAATGCCTTCCCATGCCACAACTGCTACTCAGCTTACACACTGCAGCGGAAGACTCAATTTCACATCTATCATTATTTTAACTGGCAATTGCTTAGACAGTTTTCCAGTTCTTATGAAAGAACTCAAATTATTTATGATGCTGACTCCCCACAATAGTTAATTCCTTCAAATGGCCCTAGAGAAGAATGGAACACAATTTTAGTTTGTGAAGGAGGAAAAAAAAAAAAAAAAGAAGTGAGCAGGAAAGACTTCTATTAAATTTATAAAATTTCTAAATAAACTGTAGAATCTTGGGATCCTGGTTATGCTTTTCCTCCTAAGTACATTTAGGACACAGACAGATTCAAATGAATAATATTGTTGCCAGAATTCACATATCTTTCCATTCACTGAAGACGTTAGCAGTAATTCACCTTTACTGATTGACATGACTATGATAAGTCAAAGAGAAAGATTATTTGTGTTCCATGTGGATGAAATTCTTCCATTTTCTTTCTAAGAATGATAAAGAAAACAGGGCTTCTCAGAAACTGGGGCCTTCCGCAAAATGTTATCACAATGGTATATGATGTGAAAGCACCACTTTCAAACAGTTTGTTGCTTCTGTAGTGGTAGTAATGACAAATTAAAAATGTCAGAAAAGATATTTTCTCATATTCTGCTCTACAGCAATTAGCTGAATTAAGCCATGCTAGCCGCACAAATATGCCTAAAACTGGAATTAACCACACGTTCCTGTCTTGTCCATCCTTTTCTTTCCTACTCTATTTGAAAATGTATACGTTGGGTTAGTTTTTCTTGTTGTTGTTCAACAAGGGATTTTACCCCTCACTTCACAAAATGTGGAGAACTTTCAGATTTATGCAATGCTATATTCTATTTGGTGGTTGATTTATTTTTTTCTCCTGTTACACTCTGGCTTCCAAAATTCTCAGGCAAAAATCTGTGCGCATCCAAAACTGTGGATACGTAACTCATATTTAAACGAGATTGAAAAAAACAATAGCCTTCACCTTAAACCATTAGTTTCTGTAACAGTGGGAACGAGCCAAAGGAAGCTATTTATCTACTTCAAGGTAATATTGAAGTTTCACTAAATTCCTTTCCTTGTCTTCATTCTCCTTTGAACCATGCCAATAAGTATTTAAGATCAACAAGACTCCATTCATAAGATCTGAAGGCATTTTACTTTTACAATGCAAAACATAATTTTTTTTTTTTTTTGGAGACAAAGTCTCACTCTGTTGTCCAGGCTTGAGTGCAGTGGCGTGATCTCAGCTCACTGTAACCTCTGCCTCCTGGGATCAAGCGATTCTCCTGCCTCAGCCTCCAGAGTGGCTAGGATTACAGGTGTGTGCCACCACTCAGGCTAATTTTGTTTTTGTTTTTGTTTTTTTTAGTAGAAAAGGGTTTCACTCTGTTGGCCAGGCTGGTCTCGAACTCCTGTGCTGGGATTACAGGCTTGAGCCACCACACTTGACCTCCAACTCAAAATTTTAATACGTGATGAGAGAAAGTGGCCTGATCTAAACATGTTTCATGGCTGTTTTTCTTTGTTTGATGGCTTTTGCTCAGCTGGTTTTATAGGCAGTAGTTGTAGATAGTGGGCATATATGCCAAACATGTAATAGCATATTTAAAGCTAATACAGAGTGTTTGCAAAATTAATTATCTAACTCTTCCCACCCCCATACACTTCCTCATTCATTCTTATCTTCCCAAGAGTTTTGTTTTAGGATCACGGACACAGATAGGAAGAGTCCATTTCTAAGGGTTTTAACTATCTTAACTCACTATAGTATACCCTAGAGGTAGCCTATATAGAGACTCAGTTTTTCCATACATTGGTTTTCAGACTTGAAGTACTAGAGAGAATGCCATTGCAATGTATATATAAAATACTTATTCCCTAGAGCATCCCCAATACATCAACAGAAGATAACTGCTATAACATGATTACGTGTAACAATCACAGTTTGCCTGTGTGCCTGTGGTAGCTTTCTTCTTCTCTGTTCTCCCTGACTTCAGGATTACAGGTGCCTGCTGCCATGCCTGGCTAATTTTTGTATTTTTAGTAGAGATGGGGTTTCATCATCTTGGCCAGGCTGGTCTTGAACTCCTGACCTTGTGATCCACCTGCCTTAGCCTCCCAAAGTGCTGGGATTACAGGCATGAGCCATCGCCCCTGGCCAGCTAACGTTTTTTTAACAGAGACAAGGTCTTGCTATGCTGCAAGGCTGTGTTTTTTCTACAATCCTTCTTTCTGCTGGGGATACCTACTTCTACTCCCTACCCCAAACCAACACCAGTATCCATTTGGTGAATCACAATTCAATACTTGAAGCCCAGATTTTCACACTTTTTTCCCAGTCCCCAGTTGGATTTTATGTTTCTCTCCTCTGTATTTTCACATTGTATCTTTATTAGAAATGTGTTATGCCTGGCCTTATACTTCAGTTATGACACCTGTGAGCCTTCCGAGATTCTAATCTCTGGATCATCCTTAGATCCTTTCACAAAATAAGCATTAAATACATGCTTAATTAAATTGAAAGGGGGCTGTACCCCCAATCTGAAAGTAGCCTTTGTGTTTCTTAAAACTCAGAAGCTGATGACTGAATTATTCATGACATCAGCCATCCTCTCTAAAATAAAGTTGTACAAGAATGCCAAGGAAGCCAGCTGAAAAGAGATTCAGTTAAAAACATCACAGGACATTGTTGATGGTAAGAGACAACAAGCGGGAGAGAGCCCATTTTCTATTCCTGAATTAGACTGGTACTCACTGGGGTGTGTGTGTGTGTGTGTGTGTGTGTGTGTGTATGGATGCACACATGCACATTATGACATTCCTTGCTTGGTCAAACACTTCAGTGTGATTATGAGTAATTCACATGGTAACATACGATTTTGCCCTAGATAGAGGTGCTTGAGTCAGAGTCAAACCTTTTTGGAGGAGGGGAAATCTTGGATTGAGAGCGTTACTGACACAGGCACCCATCCTTGTCTCTGCTCCAGATTACAGGAATCTCTGGTAAGAGCCAAAGCCTGTTATACCATTAGAAAGAAAATCACTCGGCTCCCCCAGTCTTTTGCGTCCAATTTATGTCCAATTTGCAGACTTTCAACATTGCAACCTCACAGTTCATAAAATCAAACTCAGCCTGGGCTAAGTCTCCAGGTAATGGATTTAGGATCACGGGAGGTGTTACCTGCAGTTCATGATGGGTAACTTTCTTGTTAACTAAAGTCCCTTTAGCTAAATGAGTTCCAGGTTTTAGTCTCCCCTCTCTCTTTTTTTTGGCAGGGATTTTTGGGATGGGGGTGGGGCAGGCGTAGAATTTTATTAGGCTGCGCGTGGAGAGCTTTTCATTGAAAAGGCAACAGGAAAAAAAATTGGGATAAGCCAGTCTTTGTATAAACGGAAGGTGGTGAAAGGAAGGCTGTGTGTAGGGGCTAGGGGATCAACCCTCCGGCTCCACTTGGCTACATAGGGACTCCGGGAGACAGCCTGGTGCTCAGAGCGGAGCCTGGGTATTTCCGCAGGTAACTGCAGCTCTGCAGGAAGGGCCCAGGGAGAGAGAAACCGCAGATGCAAGGGGGCTGGGGGGACTTGGTGGGGATACTAGCATCTCTTGTCCACTCTCTCTGTCCCTGTTCTTAGCATCAAATTCACTTTCCTCCGCTTGCCTTCGGGGAGTTCTAATCATTAGCCAATTGTTGAAAGCAGGTCAATTTAATATTCTAGGTGGGTGTCTAAGCATGTGTCTGAATATACAACGCACACATAAACATATGTATGGGCACACACTAACGATTTAAGGATCTGTTCCAGAAGCCTAAAGGGAAATATCCCTTCCAAGATTAATGGTTCTTCAACTGTCAGTTTCAGTAGTTGGGTTAATTTGATGTCTATGTTTTTAAAACACTCATTTATGGAGTCACTCCATTTAAAAGGCTAATGAAATGCTATTTAATTTGGGCCTTCTGTCATCCCTTAAGCCAAGATCAGCTACTTCTATATTTTGCTTATTTTAAAAATCATTTCCCTTATAAAAATCACATTGCTGCATGTATTTCATCTCTTCCCTATGCGTACACATCTCTTAAACTGGTCACATAGCTTCCTGTTTTATATACCTGTTTTTTTCCCCCTGCAGCCTTCCTGTTGTAGTTTTTTTTTTTTTTTTTTTTTTTTTTTTTCTGAAGCTATCAAGTGATCATTTTTTCTGAAGCTTCTTGTTATCTTTCCTGATCTCTTATTATATTATCCTTTTAGATAGAGCTCAGACCACTGTGTTGGAGAAAGAATGAGTATTTTACTTAATTTAGTGGTCAGATAATTTATTTATGCTTACACAACTATAGTTCCTCTGGAACTATAGTTCCAGTGTCTTGGAATTCTAGTATAGTGTCTTGGAATTTTCAGAAATGGAGTTAAGTGGTTAGTTCCACCATTGGCCTTTGGTTGGATATATGGAAACGGCTCCATTGTTACCCACAGCTGTTTGTAAATCATAGATTTTCCTATCATAGAGGGATTGTAGTCATATAGGGCAGAGTTGATATTTTATTCATTGTTTATTTCAAGACTAACAAATGATGGCCTATTATGGCATTATGGTTTTATCGTATTGTTTCTTATACTAGAGTTTTATATATATATATATACACACACACACACACACATACACATTCCACACATAAACATATGTATGTATACTCACTAATGATGTAAGGATTCTTAGTCTGTGCACATATATATGTTTAAGGATCTGATATACACACACATATATATCACCATCTTTTTTTTAATGGGGAGAGGTTCTTAATGATACTATTCTTGTCTCATGTCTCTTGTCAAAGTTTAATGCAAAAAAAAAAAAAAAAAACCCTAACTATTTTTCTATTAATAGGTCAAAATGTCTGCTTAAGCTCATTTAACTTTCTCAATGTTGTAGTGACATTTATCACACAAGTTTGAGAAAGGGCTTTGAGATAATACCCTAGAACATCTTGGAAATATGTGTAACAAAGATTCTGGCACCTCAATTAATCAACATGAATTGAGTCACCTGAGAAAATCATTTAACAAACCAACCATAGAATGACCTTGATGATTGGTTGGAATCTTCTCGTGCTGGTGTTTTGCTTCTGTCTTTTGAGTGGGTGCATGTGAGGGCAGGTCTCTTGCTCTACATTTGGTAGCTGTTCTTTGCTCTCCCTGGTTCGTGGCAGGTTCCGTGGGGACTAAGATAGACCTATTAGCTCAATGCCTTGGGTCTGGAAAATAAGCAAGTTTTGTTTCAACAAGCTGCCACTATGGAAGGCCTCAATTTCAATGTCCCAATCTGTGAATTTGATGAAAAGAGAAGCTGAAGAACTTATTGGAAAATTTAAGTCGCCTCTTAGCTATGTGCCCTTTGAAAATTAAACTGCTCACTCAGAACTTGGACTCCAGACTCCTGTTTTTTGGTTTGTGTCAGGCATCTGGAGGGAAGCTTTGAGCCAAATGTGGTGTCCTGGGTGGGAAAGGTGGTTAACCTGAACCCCAAACACCTTTCCCTGCCACATGCTCCTGGGTGTCTTACAGTTTGCCTTTTAAAACCGAGCGTCAGAGAATGTCTACAAGATGAGGTTAGGACAATTATATGGTGGCAGTAGTATCCTATTTTTAAAAAAAGATGGAGAGTCTCTAGGTGTTCAGGGTTTGGCAAACAAACTTAACAAAATATTTTAGATTTGGAAATGTGGAGGACACTCTGTCCCAAGGGTACTTGACTTTTATATCTGTTAACAAATTTTAACATGAACTTAAAAATCATTGCTTTTAATTCACCAAAGCTATATTTGTTCAGAAATATGTTAGAAAAATAAATGTTGGAAAAGAGGAAGCAAGATTCTCTGTAGTCGGAGTTAACATGATTATCTTAAAAAAAACAAGAGAATCAAGGAGACAGAACTGGAAGTAACAAGTATGAGTAGTTGATGGCTAGCTATAACAACAATATAGAGACACTAATTGTTTTCCTAAAAATCAAGGTTAACCCTGAATTGAATTTGGGATTAGTCATTCACTAGCTGAGGGAATATTCTCAGCCTTTTGGTGTCTATTTCTTCATCTGTAAATTGAAGTTAATAATATTTCCCATGTCAAACAATTGTTGTGAAAAGTAATTGAAATCACAAACATAAACCATTCAACAATGCACCTCCATGGACGTGCCTACTAAACATAAACTATTAGTTTTAAGTAGTTAAAAAATAAAATTATAATTATCCTATTCAAAACTGCCAATCAAATATTTTTAGAAAAAGCTTTAAAAGATTTACGGGAAAAAAAAAGGTGGCACTGATTGATTAAAAAAAAAAAAAACACTATTTTTTACTACAGGATATGAGGTTTACTTCTATTAATGAAATGATATGCTATGTTTCTAGATTATGAGACTCAATATTGTAATGATGTACGTGTATACGTATATATACCAGCCATTGATTGAGTGCTTAGTGTCTACTATGTGTCAGCCACTGTATGATGATTTTATATGTGTTTGTGTGTGTGTATGTGTGTGTGTATCTCACTTACTATGCATATTAACCTGAAGAAGGAATTATTTTGCTCATTTCATAAAAGAGGATATTAGGGCTTAAAGAAGAAAAAAAACACAACTCCTTACAGCTGGTAATTGGAGAAGTGTGAAATTGGATAAAAGTTTATAATTGATTTGTAACCTGAAAAATTAATAGGACTTTGAAATTGCCAAAGTGGTTCAAAGTTAACTGGGAAAAATAAATTGGTGAAAGTAGCCTAGGGTTGTTTGAAAACAGTAACCTAAGTGAAATGGTCTTACCAGATATTAAAATATATAATAAAACCATGAAAAGGTATCTAACTGGTATAGAATAGAAGAAACAAATAGAAATGAGAATAAATGATGATTCATTCCTTAGCTAGGTTGTACTCTAAAATCAGAGGCTAAGATAAAGTCTTGAGTCCAGATATCTTCTGGCATGTAGGGAATTATTCCAAAGAGTAAAAGCAGGGAACTTGGAAGATGGGAACAAGAAAAGAGGAAAATCCAATCTTAGGATGTCTTATCGAACTGATAACTCAATGGACAACTGGGGTTTAGTCTCACTAATGACACTCTAAGGAGCCATGTAGCATACATCTTCTCCATTGAGGGAGAGAAGAGTGGTGTATTTATTTATGCAAAGTCTCCTGTACGACATTGGTCTGGGATTGCCTTTGATTGAGGGTATTAATTCACTTGCACTTCTAGATTTGTGCTTGTGTCATAGTGGCCGAGTGGTTTCACCAAAAATCCTACAATTGTGGCAGAAAAAGAGCTGGGCTGAAAGGGAGAGATTTCTGTTTTCAGCCAAGACAAGTTGCCATTCCTATCACAGCCGGCTGACTTTTCAGCTCAGAAGATGAGCTGAAAAGATGTTACGTGGTAAGAGTAGTATTTGATAAAGTTATATGGTAGTAGTAAAAGTAGTATTTCAAATTCTGAAAAACTTTGTGTTTTATTTGAATATAAAGTTAGAAATTTGGTTAGAATAGGAATAAAAAATAATTGAAGTCACATAAAGTTAACTTGCACGTGAAATAATTTAAATGGTGGAAAGTAAAAATACAAAAGGATTACAAGAAATACTGGTGTACAGTTTTTTGTTTGCTCATCTGATTGTTTTAGTTTTAGTTTTTAAATAATCCTGAGGAACAGAACAGACTCTCTAGTCATAATATTTATGATAAAAAACCATGTATGAAAATAGTATAACTCATTAAAAATGTATTTAAATAGTTAATCCAAAACAATTTTTTTCTATTTTATTTTATTTATTTTTTAAAATTATTCTTTAAGTTATAGGGTACATGTGCACAACGTGCAGGTTTGTTACATATGTATACATATGCCATATTGGTGTGCTGCACCCATTAACTCATCATTTACATTACGTATATCTCCTAATTCTATCCCTCCCCACTCCACCCACCCCACAACAGGCCCCAATGTGTGATGTTCCCCACCCTGTGTCCAAGTGTTCTCCTTGTTCAATTCCCACTTATGAGTGAGAACATGTGGTGTTTGGTTTTTGTCCTTGTGATAGTTTGCTGAGAATGATGGTTTCCAGTTTCACCCATGTCTCTACAAAGGACATGAACTCATCATTTTTTATGACTGCATAGTATTCCATGGTGTATATGTGCCACATTTTCTTAATCCAGTCTATCACTGATGGACATTTGGGTTGATTCCAAGTCTTTGCTATTGTGAATAGTGCCTCAATAAACATACGTGTGCATGTGTCTTTATGGCAGCATGATTTATAATCCTTTGGGTATATACCCAGTAATGGGATGGCTGGGTCAAATGGTATTTCTAGTTCTAGATCCTTGAGGAATCGCCACACTGTTCATATGCTTCGCCCACTTTTTGATGGGGTTGTTTGTTTTTTTCTTGTAAATTTGTCTGAGTTCTTTGTAGATTCTGGATATTAGCCCTTTGTCAGATGAGTAGACTGCAAAAATTTTCTCCCATTCTGTAGGTTGCCTGTTCACTCTGATGGTAGTTTCTTTTGCTGTGCAGAAGCTCTTTAGTTTAATTAGATCCCATTTGTCAATTCTGGCTTTTGATAACATTGCTTTTGGTGTTTTAGACATGAAGTCCTTGCCCATGCCTATGTCCTGAATGGTATTGCCTAGGTTTTCTTCTAGGGTTTTATGGTTTTAGGTCTAACATTTAAGTCTTTAATCTATCTTGAATTAATTTTTGTATAAGGTATAGGGAAGGGATACAGTTTCAGCTTTCTACATATGACTAGCCAGTTTTCCTAGCACCATTTATTAAATAGGGAACCCTTTCCCCATTTCTTGTTTTTGTCAGGTTTGTCAAAGATCAGATGGTTGTAGATGTGTGGTATTATTTCTGAGGGCTCTCAATCCAAAACAATTTTTACTCTTCAAAAGTTGCTTTCTTGTTCCAACTGAATAGTCTCATTAAGTTAAATAAACATATCTAAATTTTGACTATTTTGTTGCCAAGTGCTCACATAAACTCTCTGTACCAATATACTATCTGTAATGTTGTATGTACAAATACTTAGTATCTAAAGAGCATATGATCCAAGAGCAGCCTAGACTACTCTCAGATATATATCTTAAATCTAGAAGAATTTTTTTAAAAAAATCAAAGTCAAGTTTATATTTATAACGTATTAGATTTCTAAATCTATAAGTAAAATATTGTTGCATTTTAAAAGTTCACCCCCTCAGTTTCACCATTATTTGTATTTTTTTAAATACAATCATTTGAGACTTTTTTTTCTGACAAAGATGGAGAAACTGTGATTTAGTTGTAAAGCCTACATATGCAAAAACAAATTTTAAAAAGTGGAGAGCTTAGACAATGAATCAGTTATCACCATCACCTCTAATTCCCATATCTAATTATGTGCTGCCCAAAGCCCTTTGGTCGAAGTTATAAACATATTTGATTAGTTCACCATTTAGCTTTTATAATTTGATGCAATTTATGTTTAGAAGGTGGCTTGATTAGTATAGGTGTAGCATAGATAAACTGGTGATTAAGTACTTTATAATTGAACTACTTAAAATATTCTCAACTTAGCAATGAATTTGAAATTTTCTAATTCAGATTCAAGTATTTTCCTTCAACCTCTTGTCCTCTACTACAGTCTCATTGTTACAATCAATATAAATTAGAAAAATAAATTCTAGCTTTAAATCTTCTCAAAGACGCTTTAAGTTGCAGGCCAAGATCCAAACAAAAGCAATTTTATACTGTATAATTTGGCAGAAGAATGCTATATAAAGAAGAAATGGCCCTACCGATGGGCCAAACACTGAGAAATTCCCTAAATAGCATATGTATGGCAGCTTTTTAAAAACTTTCTTAATGTCTTTCTTCATTCAGCTATGTTTTGTAGCCATGTTTTTCTGAAATGAATTTTATACTAAATGGGACTGAAGGCCTTCATTTGTGCTCTGTCACTGACTTGCTTTTAATCAACTTGGAGGATGATCAAATAGAAGTGAAGAGTAACCTATCACAAAACAACTGAAAAATTAGGTGAGAAGAAATATTGGCCACAAATTGGTGATCCAGGGCAACATAAATCCAAATATACTCGCTTTTTGAATTTTTCAGGTTTCAGACAAAAAGAAAACATGATTTTGGACACAATTTATGATGCTTTTCTTCATGGACCACAAAGGGGGATCTCCTTAGGAAATCATCAACAGCTAGAATTTGTTCTGGCTTGTTTTTCTTTTTCCTTCCAGCTTGTCACGGTCTTTATAATTTTTTTTTTTTCTTACTACTATGCAAAGACTTGAATGTGCAGTGCTGTCATACTTTCCACTGAGCTTCAAAGAAACAAAGCAGAATGAAGCTTGTTGTAAACTTTTATTTCCATCTTCTGCTTTATGTAACCTTATTTTAGTAGCTCCAGTAAAATGTAACCACATTCACCGACACTTAATTTGGGCTAAATGATGAAAGAAAGCCAATAATAGCTTAGAAACAAACAAATTCTGAAAATGCATGTCTGCCTCTATATCAGATGTTGTCAGGTCACAAATTATTGAAATTATAACACATGCTGTATAATATGTAAACACACTATGGTGGTGGTATAAATTCAATGCTCCTTAAATATAATGGACATATGTGTTTTATTTGTATTAGCATTTATTTATCAACCAACAACTACATGGTTGGCAAGTCACTTCAGAAGACCCTATATTTGTTTAGTGTTTTACAGCATATAGAATGATTTATAGCAGTTGTTTTATCTGATTCTAATAATTGTCCATGATATGTCACGTTCAAAGCCTGGTAGTGTTAGAGCTATAAATTGATCTTAGCTCCTGTGATTCCTGATCCATAGCATTTCTGGACTATTCAGGTACCAGATAGGTTTATGATATATGTAATATACATTGTTGAACTTAACCTATTTAATTGCATGTAGTTGATAACTATTTATTAAAATAAGAGCCTGAAATTTTAGCAAATTAATGAAATAGCTAGCATGTGCCAAGGACCTACTATATACCAGGATGTGTTATTTCTGTTCTCATTATGTTTTGCTGTGTGACAAACCTTCTACAAACTTAGTGATTTAAAATGACAACTATTCTATTTATGTACTCATGATTCTGCTATTTTGTCACTATTTTGCAAACATAACTTGTTTGCTTCAATGAGATTAGCTGGAATGGCTTAAGGATATGCTTTAAAGACGGCTTCAACTTTCAACAGTAGGTTGATCCTGACTGTTCCCTGGGACTCAGCTGTGTCTGTGGCCCAGTAACTTTGGTTCATACTTATGTCTGTCTTGCTTAGTTCTTCTCCCTTAAATCTCTCTGTGTGGCTAGCTTGGGTTTCCTTACAGGATTGCGTTATCAGGAAACTTGACTTCCAAAATGCCAGAGGAGAAGCTTCTTAAGGCTTAGGCTCCAAACTGGCACAGGGTCACTGCTGCTGCCTTCCCTTGGCTAATGTGATTCAAAGAGACCTCCAAATTCAAGAGGAAAGGGCAACACCAGAGTGTGGATAACAGGAGTTTTGTTTTACTTGGGAATATCAATGTATCATATAGAAACTTGTATACAAATGTTCATAGCAGTTTTATTTATAACACCCCGAAACTGGAAACTATCCAGATATCCTTCAATGGATGGAATATTATGACTATTGAATATTATTCAGCGATGAAAAGGAATGAGTGCAACACTTTGGATTAACCTTAAGGAAATGAGACTGGTGAAAAAAGTCAATCTCAAAAGGATATATACTGCATAATTCCATTTATATAACATTGTGAAATAACATTTCGTAGATATGAAGAACAAATCAGTTGTTTCCTGGGGCTAGCGGATTAAGAATGGAGAGAAGTAGGCATGTCTATATAGGGGTAATGGGAAGAAACTTTGTGATGCTGGCATAGTGGAATATCTTGATTGTGGTAGTGGTTACAGAAGCAACATGCATGATGAAATTGCAAGGAGCTACACTTACACACAAGTGCATATATAACTAATAAAACAAGAATAAGTTCTGTGGATTATACCATTGTCAATTTCCTAGTTGTTAAATTGTATTCTAGTTAGGCAAGGTGTAGACATTGGGGGAGGCTGAGTGAAGGGTGCATAAAACCTCCTTGTACCTTTCTGTGACTTCATGTAAATCTTAGTTTTTAAATTAAAAGCAAATTGGAAGAAGAAAAAGAGGAGGAGGAAGAAGAAAGAAGAAGGAGAAGAAGGAGAAGGAGGAGGAGGAGGAGGAGAAGGAGGAGGAGGAGAAGAAGAAGAGAAAGAAGAAGAAGAAGGAGAAGAAGAAGAAGAAAGGAGGAGGAGAAGTAGGAGAAGGAAGAAAAAGAAGAAGAGGAGGAGGAGAAGGAGAAGAAAAATAAGGAGAAGGAGGAGAAGGAGATGAAGAGAAGGAAAAGGAAGAAGAGGAATAGGAGGAGGAGGAGAAGGAAGAAGACAAAGAAGAAAGAATAGGAAGAAAAGAAAAAAATAAAGAGGAGAAGGAGAGAAGAAGATCGAGAGGGAAGATGGAAGAAGGAAGGGAGGAAGATGAATATTCTTGAGGTTAAAAAGAGGAAGGGGATGTGCAGTCAAAGGGCCTTGGCTCAACTCTGAGTACATTTTGTAAAGTGTACTTAGAATTTTTGTTTTAATTCAGGTATGGAGAGGTCAACAGATCAGGAGACAGTTGCCATTAAAAATATAGTTTGATTATCATAGTTCTCACAAGAAGGGACACTCCATACCATGTGCAGCCATATGGGGAAGGCCCAGGGTCAGTCAGGAGGCAGAAGGAGTAGGGTGAAAGCATGGGCCCGAGCCTTTATTGTGATTTCCATAGGAAGGAAGGCTGAGGCAGGGGAAGCAGCTGAGCAGGCTTAGGATTGGATAGTTTAAATAATTTTGGCAGGCCATGGGCTATGGGAGTGGTCGCTAGTCATCCAGTACCTGCCTCTGGGGTAATTTATGTCAGAGGGAATGTTGGCTTGGTCTGTGAAAGTTTGATAAAGGAGTTGGTTAAATTATAGACTCGACTGGTTTGTATATATATCAAAGTTGTGCACACAAGCAAGTTGTTTGCTATCTCTAGGTACTAGCTAGCCCTCTAAGGTGCAGTCCCTCCCTGGGTCTGCAAGACTCCAGCATGTCAAAGCAAAGTATTTAAAAACAAAAACAAAAACAAAAAAAAACATGATTCATACAGCATGCTACTTCCTAGTGGTCAAACCTCCAGACTGTTTTTGACTCTTAAGGCCTCAGTTTATCCCCTTTATAATTTGCATAGTAATTGCACATATCTCATAAAGTTGTCAAAGGGACTAAATAGGAGATAAGCCACATAAAGCATTTACAACAGTGCCCAGCATTCATTAAGCATTCAAATATGCTAATATTGTGCAATCTTGGATTATTGGTAAAACAATATCTGGTACAATGGTAAGTGAGTTTGGAGGTTTCAATAAATCCTTGTTCAAATAATAATTTATGTAACTTTTAACACCATATATAGACTTCTATTCTCACGAAGCAAAACTCTTTTACTCTATCTCATTTCTATTTGAATGCTACTTATGCTAAACTTCAGGATAAGCTCCAGAAGACAATACATTTTGGTAGAGAAGAAAATCTGAGTACTGTTGTAGGTTATAATGTGCATATAAAGCAATTGTTCCAAGATGGAAACTGATTTGGAAATTACCAACATAAAGTGCAATAAAAATACATATTCCAACTGTAACCATTAATGTCCTACAGTTTCTTTCATGGAAAACACTAACCCTAATCTATGCTATATTTCGAGGAAATAGCTGATTTTCAGGTGCAATAAACTCAGGCTACAAGAAAAAACCTGGCTATAGTCAAACATTTAGCTCATTTTCTTTGCATGAAAATAAATCACACTTTGTCAGCTAGAGAAGGTTAAAAGTCAATTGGTAAATGGATGGCTTCACCACTGATCTGTGGAACTTCACAGGGACATCCAGCTAACTATAACACCCCTCACCACTTCATAAATTTAAAACAATCCATAAATAACAACTTACTCCAAATTAGATGGAAGAATGACATTTCAGGAGGTGTGGAGATGAGAAAGATGGGGAGTTCTGTAAAATATGAGAGAGGTCCCATGAGAGATCTCATTAAGTATTGCTTAATTTCAGTCAACGTGACAAGTTGGACACAGGCCTGATAAAAGCCAAAGACTATAAATTGTCTAAGAAAATTAAGATACAAGTGATCCACTTAAATAATAGTCTAAAGTCAGGTAACTTTATTATAGTACTATATTTTCTGCAATATGGTATGCAATTAATTCTTCCTTAGATAAACAAACTGATTAAAATTTCATTAATGCCGACATTTCACAATAAACCTGGATCCAGTGAACCCCTTTCTTGTTGCTTACTTAAGTCCTTATAATTAATTCTAGATTTATGTCATTTACTGGTCAATGTTACAGTCACCTTACTAACTATTTAAGCAATTTGAAAGCTGTCGGAGCTCACAGGAGCCACTGAAGCAGTAGGTGAGAGCCCACAGTTTTAATCTGATCCTTATTTTGAGAAGTTTTATTTTCCCATGCTGTGGCATTTTCTTTTAGCCAAGTAATTAAATGTTATTGTCTTCATTTTACGTACAACAGTAATTCCAAGATTGGATTTCCGTTGGACACATGTGGCAGCACAGTTTTGTCCAATATACCGCCTAGCAACATTTTTCCCCTTTTTAATTGTTTTCTCAGTTGCATCCCCCAAAGTTATTTTGCCATAATTGATACATCTAAACTGTGATATTATACAAAGGTCCTAAGAATTATTCACATAATTTGCTTACCCTGATTTGTGTTGTTAGTTTCTTCTTTCAACAGGCATTTGTTGAGTTCCCTGAAAGTATTTCAGGGCCACACATAGAAGAGGCTTCCAAAATATCTTCCAGAATTCTTAAAGACCTTATATAATTTCCCATCAACCAGGTAATGGGAGATGAGCAGCCAAATTCAAAACCTTACTCCACACCTGACCCTTGTGATGAGATGGAGTTCTCTTCCAACACTTTTGAACATGTAGAACTTTCACGAAATTTAAACATTTGTTTATGTACATAAACAGTTTTAAGAACAGCCTTTTAGTAGGACCAAAACAGAACAAAATAAAAAAAATAGTCAGGTAATTTACATTTTTATCTCACATAGGTAGTGTGTTATTATGAATGAGGTGTTTCCAGAATCAAGTGTCCAGCATGTCCTCACTCTTTAAAACAAGTTGTGGGAGAAAACTATTCAGACTTTAAAAACCAGAAATTTGTATGACATCCAGGATTATAGAATCTTGTAATTAGACAAGGTTCTCTAAGAACACTGTATTAGTCTGTTCTCACGCTGCTAATAAAGACATACCTGAGACTGGGTAATTTACAAAGGAAAGAGGTTTGATTGACTCACATTTCAGCATGGCTGGGGAGGCCTCAGGAAACTTACAAACGTAGCAGAAGGGGAAACAAACACGTCCTTCTTCATATGGCAGCAGCAAGGAGAACTGCCAAGAAAAAGGAGGAAGAGCCCCTTATAAAATCATCAGATCTCGTGATAACTCAGTCACTATCTTGAGAACAGCATGAGGGTAACCACCCCCATGATTCAATTACTTCCCACCGGGTCCATCCCATGACACATGGGAATTATGGGAACAACAATTCAAGATGAGACTTGGGTAGGGACACAGCCAAACCATATCAAACATTAAGAAGATAGAAATGACTACTTTCATTTTCAGTTCGTTAGCTTGGACATCAAAGCCTTCCACTATCTGTCGAGAACTAATTTGAACAAAGTAAACGTTTTTCTCTAGCCAGATCCACAGTTCCCCCATATGCTATGACCTGCGTAATTGTTTGTTTTGCTCCCTGGTCTCAATTATTTTCCCAATTATTCCTTCATTAACCAAAATTTTTATATGTTAGAGACTTAATACAAATCTTTATCATTCTTTTTTCTCTTCTACTTTTTTTAGTTCAAAGCTTTTCTTGATACTCTTCTTCATAGAAGTCTCTTACTAATAGTAGTCATAATAACAATAAAACATTTGACTGTGTGTGACTAAATATGCCTTCTGGTTTTCTTGTACCAATTGGCTTTCAACTACCAGGAGATTGAAACTCATTTTGAAATAAGAACCGTGTTTCACATTGTGATACTTTTTCCCTCAGAATCGTACCAAATACTCGATAGAAAGTGGCTTACAAATATGTACTATTGATGTATGCACCCATCTCATTGCCTTTTCCCAGTACAGAACATCCCTTATAGCAGTGCCAAAAGTCAGTTTTAAAAATAAATGTAAATATACTGTAAGAGAATTACACAAACTTTTTTAAAAAAGATATCCATTTAGCAACATTTACGAATGTTTCCTAGGCATTTGAGAAAACAAAACCAAGGGCAGGGTGCAGTGACTCATGCATATAATCCCAGCACTTTGGGAGGCCGAGGCAGTCGGATCACAAGGTCAGGAAATCGAGACCATCCTGGCTAACACAGTGAAACTGTGTCTCTACTAAAAATAGAAAAAATTAGCTGGGCGTGATGGCGGGCATCTGTAGTCCCAGCTGCTCAGGAGGCTGAGGCAGGAGAATCGCTTGAACCTGGGAGGCAGAGGTTGCAGTGAGCTGAGATCACGCCACTGCACTCCAGCCTGGGCGACAGAGTGAGACTCTGTTTCAAACAAACAAAAAAAAGAAAACAAAACAAAAAAAAAAAAGAAAAAGAAAAAAGAAAAAACCAAAACCAAGAAATATTTGTTTACAGAATCATGGAAAAATCTTGCATCTGTTGCAATATCATCAACAAACTGCATCCACCTTACTTGTCTAGGTTTTCCGTTATTCTCCACATCTCGAAATCATTCAATGTTTGAGAACAAATATTTGATGTAGAATAAAATCATTCTGAAATTTCTTAGTTAGATCTGGGGTCAAATCCTAGAGCCTTGCTATTTAAAAGATGTGCCACCTTGATGGTTCCATCTTCGTTAAAGGGCACTCTCAGTGTACCTTAAATGGAGACCATATTGCCTCCCACAGGGAGTAGTGGTGAAGTCTAAATGTAAACAAGGATTTGCTTTTCTTCTCCAAGCTTTACCCTTGTATTATGGTACTTGTTGAAGTAGAGAACTTAGGGAGAAACATGAGCACACAAACAACAATGTCTTTTCAACTCATTCATTCCATTCTTAATGCAAAACTTTCATTTCTTTCTCACAGAGCTGTTTTTGTTTTTGTTTTCTTTTGTTTTGTTTTGAGAGGGAGTCTCACTGTGTCACCCAGGCTGGTGTGCAGTGGCCCAATCTCGGCCCACTGCAACCTCCGCCTCCCGGGTTCAAGCGATTCACCAGCCTCCCGAGTAGCTGGGATTACAGGCACACGCCATGACGCCTGGCTAATTTTTGTATTTTTAGTAGAGACGGGGTTTCACCATATTGGCCAGACTGATCATGAACTCCTGACCTCAAGTGAACCTCCTGCCTTGGCCTCCCAAAGTGTTGGGATTACAGGGGTGAGCCACTGAACCTGGCCAGAGCTGTATTTTTATCTTCCTTTCATCTCCTGCAATAGACAGTCTCAGACATATGTGCTTATTTCTTTCTGTCTCCAAATCTTATCTCAAAGATTTTTTTTCTCCTCAATTTCTGCCTCTCAGCACCCATTCCATCCCATTTTTGAGGTTAAAATCATTCTTCCATGATTATTAGGTCTTCTTAAAGTGTTTCCTTTCTCTGAAGAATTTCACTGTCCCTCAGGCTGAGGTTATATGTGTCAGAGGCATTTGAACCAAAGTAACTTCATCTTGAATAGGGGCTGGGTATAATGAGGCTAAGGTCTTAGTCATGAATTCTTTGCCTAGGCCAATGTCCAGAAGAGTTTTTCCTAGGTTATCTTCTATAATGTTTATGGCGTCGGGTCTTATACTTAAGTCTTTGACCCATCTTGAGTTGGTTTTTTAAAGAAGATGAGAGATAGGGATCCAGTTTCATTCTGCTACATGTGGCTATCCAGTTTTCCCAGCACCGAGTATTAAATAGGGTATCCTTTCCTCAATTTATGTTTTGTATGCTTTTTTGAAGATCCGTTGCTTCTAAATATTTGACTTTATTTCTGGGTTCTTTACTCTGTTTCATTGGTCTATGTGTCTAGTTTTAGATCAGTATCATGCTGTTTTGGTAACTATAGCCTTATAATATAATTTGAAGTCTGGTAATGTGATGCCTCTAGATTTGTTCATTTTTAGAAGTAAATAATGTCTTTGGAGCAACATGGATAGAGCTGGAGGTCATATTCTAAGAAATGCAAGAATGATGGCTAACACGGTGAAACCCCATCTCTACTAAAAAATACAAAAAACTAGCCGGGCGAGATGGCGAGCGCCTGCAGTCCCAGCTACTCGGGAGGCTGAGGCCGGAGAATGGGGGAGGCGGAGCTTGCAGTGAGCTGAGATCCGGCCACTGCACTCCAGCCTGGGCGACAGAGCGAGACTCCGTCTCAAAAAAATAAATAAATAAATAAAAAGAAATGCAAGAATGAAAAAACAAATACCACATATTCTTACTTATAAGTGGGAGCAAAGCTATGGCTACGCAAAGGCATATAGAGTAATGTAATGAGCTTTGGGTCTCCAGGGTAGGGGAGAGGTTAAGAGGGTCATGAGGGATAAAAAACTGCATGTTGAGTGTAATGTACACTCTGGTGATGGGTGCACTAAAATCTCAGACTTTACCACTATACAATTCATCCATGTAATAAAAAACCACTTGTACTCCAAAAGCTATGGAAATAAAGATAAATACTAATTTTTAAAAATGAGGCTGAAACCTACTGGGCAGTGTTCCCAGGAGTTTAGGCATTCTTAATCACAGGATAAGATAGGAGGTCAACAGGCTCGTATCACAGGATACGGATCACAAAGACCTTGCTGATAAAACAGGGTGTGATAAAGAAGCCAGCCAAAACCCACCAGAACCAAGATGGCAACAAAAACAACCTCTGGTTGTCCTCGCTACTCATTGTACTCTAATTATAATATATTTGCATGCTAAAAGATACTCCTGCCAGCCTCATGACAGTTTACAAATGCCGTGGCAATGTCCAGAAGTTACTGTATATAGTCTGAAAAGGGGAGGAGTCCTCAGCTCCTGGAACCCCACACCCTTTTCTCAGAAAACTCATGAATAATCCGCCCCTTGTTTAGCGTATAATGAAGAAATAACCGCATTATACTCAGTCATGCAGCTCATGCCACTGTTCTGTCTGTGGAGTAGCCATCCTTTTATTTCTTTACTTTCTTAATAAACTTGCTTTCACTTGACTCTATAGACTCGGCCCCAATTCTTGCTTGCTTGAGATTCGAGAACCTTCTTTTGGGGACTGGATCAGGACCCTTTTCTAGTAACACACGTTCTATAATAGTTACAGATGCTCTTTTGTGTATGTTTGACTACTCATTCCACAAGCATATCACTGAACCTTAAAAAATAAGTGCTTCTGGGGTGAGACTCAGAGGTTTTTATTTTTGTTCTTTTTTAAAAAAAAATATGTAGTCTTCCAATGTACATAAATTATGTAGGTTAGGAATTCATGATGCAACCAGAGGGAAGTATTTTCTATTCATTATTTATTCTTATCTCACATTGTTCTAAAAAGGTTTTTAGGTGGCTTCCAAGAGAGTGTACCTGAACCTATAGTATAATAAATTATTTTATAATGAATAGCTTTGCATTGTACACTTACACAATGCCATTATATCATGTTCATTCTGTTTAACCTCATGACATCCTATGTGTTAAGAGGCTATATGTCATATGTTAGAAAAAATTGATTTTGCTCTAAAGCAATAAGTTTTCTTTCCTGTACTCCCTCCCCAATATGCCTCTCATTACTTAGGAAGAACATTTTGCTGTTTCTCTAAGCCAGTATTTTAATCGAAGCATCTTCGAGACACTGATCGCCCGTTTAATGAATACACAGAATCTGATTATTTGGGGAGACAAGCAGATTGATGGTGGAGTTGTGGTCACAAAAGGGTAGTGTATCTTAGATGCTTGTCTGCAATACTCCCCATGTATTCCATTTTGAATTTCATGTGGATTGAAGGGAGATGATATTTTTAATAGCGAAAACAAATAGAAAATGAAATTCTATAAAGAATGGTCAACTGGTTTACATTTGAACTGGTGTTTCTTTTCAGACTGCTCTGGGATTAAAACAGGTTGATCCACCCTATCATTATGTACAACAGCCAATAACTTCAGAGTTCTTGAAAATAGTGATAATATAAAAATACATCTACCCAAAATGGAAACTTAGGATTTATTAAGCGGCTTAACTTTGTTGGCATTGATAAATGAGCCTTTCTAAAAAAAGATTATTTTTTTTTTTTAAACTTGGTTCCTAAGTGAGCCAGCTGCAGATGGCTTTGGGGGTTTTTGCAGTGTCATTATGAGAAACCGTCTGTCTAGCTTTCTTTCAAAATCTCCCAAGCTCTGCCCAGGTGTTGAGATTTAAGGATGTGCCATTCCTTACATCAGCTGCACAGGATGGACTCTCACCCACACTGTCAGCACCTTGTGAACAAGAGAAGGCCCTCTTTGTATACTTCCTCAAGGCACTTCAGTTGGCTATCTCATTCTGTTTCAAATTAACATCAGTGGTAATTTCCGCTGGTTATGCTGTGTAAAAGGAACTCAATATCCTTCAACTGTTCTTTGCTTGCAGGGCACCATGGGAGGCTGTTAAGATATGCAAATTGTGTTGTCTCAATGTACTCTCATGGATAGTTTTTTTTCCCCTTCTTCTTAGCAAACTGAAAGGAAATGTTAGAGTTTGGCTCTTAATCCTGGAGGGAAAAAGAACAGTGACTGCAGGTTCTCCCTGTGAATCTTCTCTCAAGGACAGATCATTCCATAATGTCGAATGTTGCATTTGGGGAAAGTGCTTTTACATATTGTGGGGACACATAAAAAAATAATAAAATTACTAAAGACATCTTTAGACATATTGTGAAATTGTTACTATTGTTTACATATATGCCAATTATTTTGCTAGAAAATGACATTTCTCCAGAACATGAATTTTGCAAATATGATCTTGTAGGGGATAAAAAAAATCTTTTTCTTACCTATTACAAGGTTTATGGTTGAGACCTCTACAACAAAAAACAGTTTAACAAAAGAAAAATATACACATTTATTTAATAGGTAAATTTTATTTATTTTTTAATGATGTGGGAAACTTCATAAGGAAATGAAGATTCCCCCAAAATAGATAAACTTGTATAAATATTTTTATGCTTAGGTTTGATGAAGAGTGAAATATGATTGGAGGAGAAAATGACATGATCTAATAGTAATAAACTGGGGGTGGTAGGGGGAGATTTAGTAAGGCCTTTTTATTCAGATTCTTCTCTGTGTCTCTGTGTCTTAAGAGATACATTTCTTTCATCCAGGTGTAGAGAGAGTACCCCTGGAATGGGGCTCTTATGACCTGCTTCAGGGGAGAATGGCAAGGGGAAGGTGAGATGGCTTCCTGTTTCTGTTGTTTTCTCAACTGTCAAGGTGCCATATTTTGGAGTAGCAGGTCGTAAGCCCCATCAATCTTCAAGTAGTTTAAAATCACTGTGGTGAACAATCAAGACTTAACCCTCTGACCTTAATAGTTAAAAATATAATAAGGGTCAAGATTGGCCCAAGTTCAAGGTTTTCATTCTATTGATTATGTGATCTAAGTTACTTAAAATCTCAAAGTTTCAGTTTTCTTATCTCTATATTCAAGAAATTTGATACCTAGTTAATGATGTTATTATAAGTCTAACATAAGGTAATGTTTCTGTCCCAAGGCCATCATGCATTTTAAGAAGGCTTTTATTGTTGTTACATAATTGCTTTGGGAAAAATAGTTGATTGAATATTCCACACTCTTAGCAGGCTTTGATAATATTTAATGACATTTTTCTGCATCATGGATCTGATCAATTGCATCTGAATTAATTCCATTAACCTGTCATATATTATCAATAGATTAACTTTTTATATAGTATTTAAGTAAGCACAATAATTATGTGTGTGCTATAGTGATGTTACAGATGTTACAGTAGGTAGCTAGTCAGACAGGAGTAGAGCAGGAGAGGGCTCCTACACCACACACATACCAGGAATGTCAGGTGACATCAGGTGATGGTCAGGTGGTTGTTAACAATCTCTCTAAAATACTAATTGGTTGCAGCCAGTTCCGGGGAAAAGCAGTCTCCCAATAGATAGAAAAATCAAAACTGGTGATCAGTAGCTTCCAGTTAAGATCTCAGGAGTTGGGCCAATGGGCTCAAGCATGAGATTAAGAGGCAAAATGGTGAAGTTTAACTGGTATATGACCTTCTAGGGACATTCGACCAGTAAGGGAAGAATGCCTTAAGTGAGCATGTGTACAACTCCAGAAAACATACTGTGCATGCTCCCCTCCCAGGTGCTGGCAGGCCACTGCACATGCAGATAGCCCACACCAAGGGAAGAATCAGGGGAAAATGGACACAGGACCCCTGGAGTATGCAAACGTGTACAACCCAAAGTCAAATGTCAAATGGTGCACTTGATCTCTCAAGTCACCCGCGTGGCCCTCTTCCAAGTGTATTTTACTTCCTTTCATTCCTGCTCTAAAGCTTTTTAATAAATTTTCACTCCTGTTCTAAAACGTGCCTCAGTCTCTCCTCTGCCTTATGCCCCTCAGGTGAATTCTTTATTCTGAGGAGGCAAGAGTTGACGTTGCTACAAACCTGTATGGATTTGCCACTGGTTAACAGTGATAATGGGAAAAAAAATGATACAGATACTATTAAATGGCTTTATTATAAAGGTCCATTTCTAACATGAATACTGCATAATAGATTACTAGGACATAGTGTGACTGAGCATTTCTCACAATGGCCCTCATGTGTGTCCCACAACAACCCTCCCTGACCCCTCTTGCACTTGGCCTTAGCCTCTAGCTCTTCTTCCTTGCCCTTATTGATAAAATCTAAATTGCTCCCACACTAGATACTAATGCACAGGAATACTTTCTCCCTCTTCTAAGAAACATCCTTGACCAACTATTCTAGAAACTAGTTGCTGAAAGAAACCACCTGCTGAAGCCCAATAAAAGATTCCTGATAAGGTTTGGCTCTGCGTCCCCACCCAAATCTTATCTTGTAGTTCCCATAATTTCCATGTATTGTGGGAGGAACCTGGTGGGAGATGACTGAGTCATGGAGGCAGGTCTTTTCTGTGCTGTTCTCATGATAGTGAATAAGTCTCATGACATCTAATGGCTTTAAAATGGGAGTTAACCTGCACAAGGTCTCCCTTTACCTGCCACTATCCATGTAAGATGTGACTTGCTCCTCCTTGCCTTCTGCCATGATTGTGAGGCCTCTGCAGCCACATGGAAGTGTGAGTCCAATTAAACCCCTTTCTTTTGTAACTTGCTCAGTCTCAGGTATGTCTTTATCAGCAGTGTGAAAACGGACTATTACAATTCCAATCTTTTTGTCCAAGTTAGAATGCTCCTTTGCAGTTTTCCCAGGCCTTGCGTTTTGAAATAAAGGCTATGCTAATGGTGCTTTTGTTGGTTTTCTTCACAGTAGTCTGTAGGTTTTCTTTTTTCTTTTCTTTTTTTTTTTTTTTTTTTGAGATGGAGTCTTGTTCCGTCTCCCAGGTTGGAGTGCAATGGCACGAGCTCAGCTTACTGCAGACTCCGCCTCGTGGGTTCAAGCAATCTTCCACCTCAGCCTCCTGAGTAGTTGGGACTACAGGCACTTGTCATCATGCCTGGCTAATTTTTGTATTTTTGTAGAGACTGGGACTCACCATGTTGACCAGGCTGGTCTTGAACTCCTGACCTCAGGTGTTCCACCCGCCTCAGCCTCCCAAAGTGCTGAGAATACAGGCGTGAGCCACCATGCCTGGCTGGTTTTTTTTTTAAGTTTGCAAAATACCCTATACAAGAAGTGGAATATCTTGTACTTTATTATCTATCATTGTTTTTGAGAGTAATCATCTGCAAGAACAATAACAAATTATAATTACTGATTTTTTAAAAAAGCAAACTATTTCAGGCAAATATTCATAAATCAGATTGATTTTAGACTCTGGGAGATGACAACTTTACAATTAATTTTTAGAAATCCCTTTAGCAAAATCTCTCAGTTCATTACATGCTTTCCTTAAAAGTAAAATATTTAACCAGTGACACCATTCTTGGATAAAATAAGGTCTGATGTGGAAACAAAATGGGTAAACCAAAACAACCTAACCTTAACCCTTGGGGATCAGTTTAGGAGAGACTTGGAGATGTTACAAGTCAAAGAAGCTGCAGTCCAGAGCCATCCAGTATGGCAGGTCATCCAAATGCAGCCAACCTCCTAATTTTTGTACAGCTTATAAGTTAAGAATGGTTTTTACATTTCTAAATGATTGGAAGAAACACGAAAAGAAAAAATCGTATTTTGTGACATGTCAGTATTATATGAAATTCAAAATTCAGTATCCACAAATAAGTTTAATTGGAACACAGCCACATCTATTTGTTTATGTAGAGTGAGTGACTGCTTTGGCCCTACAATAGCAGAACTCAGTAGTTTTAAAGAGACCATATGGCTCACAAAGCAGAACATATTTACTGTTTGGTCATTTACAGAAAAAAAAAAAATTGGCTGACTCCAAGTATAGACCAATGGAATTTATATATATAGCCATTCCAGTACTGTTTACAAAGTTAGTTTTCATTTGTTAGTTTGGTTTGATGACATAAGAAAGTTCTTGCATTATAGAGTTCAGAAAATGAAAGGAGCATGGGAAAGAATATGCAGTATAATGTGGATATGTAAAATCAAAAATGAGTAAATTACTTAAAAAATACACTTGAATGTTAATAGTACCTAAGATTGAAATTACACACGTTCTCCCTCTCCCACAGGCTTTTCTTCTAATACTTATAAACTAGAAAATCAGAGGAAAGGTGATGAAAACATTTTAAAATGAAACTGATTTGTATGACAATCTGTTGAATTGTTTCTACAGTTTGGTTCTGGTATTTTGAACAAGAAATGTGCATTTAATAACTATTTTCTGCTAATTAATGTTCTAAAGACCACATCCAATTAACTCTCTCTAAAAACTTACGTAACATGTGTTTTTGTCAAAATAACTCTTCACTTATTAGAATGAATTTAATAAAAACCAAATTATAGTCTAGTTCTAGTATATGTTTATATCTCATGAGTAAAGTGAATGCTGAGATGTTACCGTTATTTTGCTTACCTGGGAAAAGCAATGCTAATGAATTAGTTACAAAATGTAAATCCGGATGTGGAAGGTAGTTTACTGCAGTTAAAGAATACATTTTAAGATCACGTGATTTATTTGTGACTGTTTCTTTATGTATGAAGAAAATCCATTTATATAAATATCAATTTTGTGGTAAGAACTTTTCATTTTTAATGTTTTTTAAATGGAAAAGGAAAACAAATGCCTAAATCTTTGCTATAATTCAAGTAAACTCAGAATGATATAGTTCCAGCAGATGTTTACCTATATAGAAATAAAATACGGAAATGTGTATGCAGATTGATAAAGATGTGCACATATGTGCATATGTTCAAGGCCAGGTAACTCCACAGATTTATGTATGATAAATTGAAGTTAAAAGAATTGTGCCTTATAGATTTGTTTTTCTGATCAAGAGTTGCATTGTCAGTAATTTTGTAAATGGCTATCCAGAGACAACATTTATTATTGGTTGCACTGATGTAGTAGGCTATTTTGGTCATTCTTCATTTATAAAGCATTTGTTTGCCTTCATTTTCTTGTGGCAGACTGAGCCAAATAGAAACAGGCTTTGAAATCATTATAAAGCAAAGTATTTTTCCAAGAAAAAATCAGAACTTTAGAAAGTCAAGTAAGAAATGAATGAGTCTAAGAAAAGCCGGTCCTTCTTCCAGAAAAATCAGTGGTGATTGCAGAGAGCAATCACCACTATCAATTATTGTTCTTTTACATCCTCTTTACGATATTGCTGTTTGTTATTGTTGTGTTTATTTGTTTGCTTGTTTGTTGCAATTCAAGGACCCAGTGTCCCAGCTGACAGGAAAATATGCCAAAAAAATGCAATAAATAGTTGGTTGAATGCTCACTCACTGCAGATAACTCAAGAAAAGGTAAACTGTATGGATGAGAGTATCAAATCACATTAGGTCATGCACCTATGTTTTAAGGGAAATCATTAGCTTGTAAAAATAACACACTAAAAGGTTAATTTTGTTTTTTCTTCATCTTATTAGACTAGAGATAAAGCAGGATATGCAGGGGAGAAAAAGTCGTATCTTTTCCTCACTCATTACAAGGTTCACGGCTGAGCCCCCATAACCAAAGACAGGCTGACAAGAAAAAAATTACACACATCTATTTCATAGAAATTTTATTTCACATGGGAGGCTTCAGAAATGAAGACTCAAAGACACAAGGAAAAATTGTACTTTTATGGACAGTTATGCAGAAGTATGATTGGAGGATAAAAGGGTATATGCTAATGAAAACAAACTTTGGGGAGCGTAGCAAGGCCTGATTATTCCCATCCTTCCTGGCGTCTCTGTGTGACATTTATTCCATGGAAGTAGAGATCAGGACATCGAACACATGAGGGTCTTTAGGGTATGACAGTAGGTAGCTTGTCAGACATGAGCAGGGTAGAAAAGGCCCCCGTCGGCCGGGTGCAGTGGCTCACGCCTGTAATCCCAGCACTTTGGGAGGCCGAGGTGGACGAATCACGAGGTCAGGAGATCGAGACCATCCTGGCTAACACAGTGAAACCCCATCTCTACTAAAAATACAAAAAATTAGCCGGGCGAGGTGGCGGGCGCCTGTAGTCCCAGCTACTCGGGAGGCTGAGGCAGGAGAATGGCGTGAACCCGGGAGGCGGAGCTTGCAGTGAGCCGACATCGCGCCACTGCACTCCAGTCCAGGTGACAGAGTGAGATTCCGTCTCAAAAAAAAAAAAAAAAAGAAAAGAAAAGACCTCCTCCCCACCAGGAATGATGTCAGGCGACCCTCAGGTGATGGTCAGGCTATTGTTAAGTTGTCTCTCTAGAATAATAATTGGTCGTAGCCAGCACCAAGAAAAGGCAGTCTCCAAATAGACAGAAACAACTGAAACTGATGGTCAACATCTTCCTGAAAAGATCTCAGGAGGTGGGCAAGTGGGCTCAAGCATGTGCACTAAGAGGCAAAATGGTAGAGTTTAACTGGTATATGACCTTCCTCTTAGAGCACATGACTGGTAAGAGAAAAATGCCTCAAGTGAGCAGGTGCACAATTTCAGTAAATACACTGTGCCTCTGGGCCCTCCCAAGTGCCAGCAGGCCACTGTACATGTGGACAGCCCACCCCAAGGGAAGAATCCGGGGAGAAGTAATGCAACCCTGGAAGCTTGCCAGCATGTAAGACCCCAAGGCAAAGGTCAAACCATGCACTTGGTCCTTCAAGGTGCCCACTTGGCCCTCATCTACTTCACTGATTTCATTCCTGCTCTGAACTTTTTAATAAACTCTTATTCTAAAACTTGCCTTGGTCTCTCACTCTGCCTTATGCCCCTTGGTCAAATTCTTTCCTCTGAGGAGGCAAGAGCTGAGGTTGCTGCAGACCTGTACAGACTCACTGCTGGTAATGACAGGAGAAGGAAGAAGGCCAGATGGACACCTTCCTAGGTTTTTTGGCCTGCTTCAGGGAGAAAGGTGGAGGTTAAGTGAGAGTGGCCTTCCTGCTTCTGCTGTTTTCTCAAATACCAAGGTGCCATATTTTGGGGTAGCTTTTCCCACACATCATCAGATACCTGTGACCATATTCATTTTCTGTTTAGAGGACACTTTTTTTCTCTGAACTTGAATAACAACCTCAGAATTTCCAACAATCAACCCAATCAGCCACTACTATCAGTTGAAGTCAGCCTGAGAGATGGAAGAGATCCTTGAATTGGAGGTGAGCTCCTCAGAGGCCAGGCTTTTGTTGCAACCATGCTTTTATCTGCAGAAGTGGTATTACTAACAATAAGATCTAACACTTACGCAGTGCTTACTATGTATGTACCAGGCACTTTTCAAGGAGCTGTCATTTATAACTCGTTTATGCCTCAACAAAAACCAAATGGGACTGGGAACTATAATGCCTATTTCACAAATGAAATCACAGGCTCCACAAGGAGTGGTAATATGCTCAAGGCATAGCAGTGAAGTGAGACAATGATAATTCAAACCAGAGTAGCTTGGCTCCAGTGCCTGGGGCTACCCACTGCATCACACAGCCTCTCCTGAACATGGTGGCTGTGTCTTAATCATTGAAGGATTCAGTCAACCTTCCTTCCTTCCTTCCTTCCTCACTCCCTCCCCTTCCTTCCCTCCCTCCCTCCCCTTCCTTCCCTCCCTCCCCTTCCTTTCCTCCCTCCTTCCTTCCCTCCCTCCTTCCTTCCTTCCTTGCTCCCTCCCTCCCTTCCTTCCTCCCTCCCTTCCTCCCTCCCTCCACCTTTTTCCCTCCTTCCACCCTCTCTTCCTTCCTTTCTTCTTCCCTCCATCTTCTTCCTTCCTTCAATCCCCATCCCTCCTTTTTTCTTCCTTCCTCTCTCCTTTACTTCCTTTTCTCCTTCCTCTTTCCTTCCCTTCTTTCCTTCCTTCCTTTCTCCCTCCCTCCCTCCTCCCTTCCTTCCTTCTCCCTCGCTCCCTCCCTCTCCTTCCTTCCTTCCTTCCTTCCTTCCTTCCTCCCTCCCTCTCTCCTTTCCTTTTTTCCTTCCTTCTTCTCTCCCTCTCTCCCTCCCTTCTTTTTTTCCTTCCTTCCTTACTCTCTGATATGGTTTGGCTGTGTCTCCACCCAAATCTCACCCTGAATTGTAATAATCTCCATGTGTCAAGGGCAGGGCCAGGTGGAGATAATTAAATCATGGGGGCAGTTTCCCCCATGCTGTTCTTGTGGTAGTCAATAAGTCTCATGAGATCTGATGGTTTTGTAAATAAGAGTTCCCCTGCACAAGCTCTCTTGTCAGCCACCATGTAAGACATGCCTTTGTTCCTCCTTTGCCTTCCACCATGATTATGAGGCCACCCCAGCCATGTGGACTGTGAATTCATTAAACCTCTTTTTCTTTATAAATTACCAAGTCTAAGGTATGTCTTTATTAGCAGTAAGAATGAACTAATACCCTCCCACTCTCCACCCTTCCTTCCTTCCTTCCTTCCTTCCTTCCTTCCTTCCTTCCTTCCTCCCTTCTTTTCTTCCTTCCTTTCTTGCTTCCCTCATTCCCTCCTTCCTTTTCTCTTTTAATGGAAGAAGGGCATGTTTAAGACAAAGTGCCCAGGATCATAAAAATTATAATGTAGCCCTGGTTGCTGATGGGAGAAAATAACTATTAATCTACCTCCTTTCAGCTTCTCCTAACAAGTCATGTGAGTACCTGAATCTAGGAGGAAAAGCAACCTTTTTGGTCATATTAATAACTGAATCTAAAAAAACAACAGCTTTTTTGGTAAAATAATCTCCTTTATTTAATGCTAAAGATGATTGAAAAACTTTTCATATTTCTCTGGTTTCTTATTCTGGGAGCAACCCAGAAATTGTCTGTTTTCTATGAATAGTTATTCTATTAAATAAATGAGAATAACAGATACTAATAGCAACATATGTAACAATATATCTGAGTGTTGCAAAATATAACTCTGATTTTGTTCAGGGAAAAAAGTTATTTCTTTTCAGCCTTTCATGTGATTATTTTAAGTAGCTTTTATTGTTAGTAACTTAATTATTAAAATAAGAACAGTTTTGATTACTTGCAATATAATGCTAAATTCACTGAAATTTAGTGCAAAAAGAATGACAACTGCAAAAGATGTAGCTACTAAATCTTGACCTACTAAATCTTTAGCCTTCCAGAAATTCTCATACATAACATCATTAAGAGTATGGGCTTTGGAATTTGACAAACTAGAACCTCTATATTTGTGACATCCATTAGAGTAGCCACAAGACACATAGGCAGTTTAAATTTAAATTTCGATTAATCAAGACCAAATAAGGTTAGAAATTCAGGTATGCAGTTACACTGGCCACATTTTAAGTGCTCAATACTCACATATAGATAGTGGCTCCCATATGAGAAAGAGTGGGTACAGATCATTTCCATCATCACTGCAAGTCCTATTGGAGTGATATCAGAGGTGATCACACATTTTCTGTGGTGAGCCAGAGAGTAAACATTTTAGGTTTTGTGAGCCTTATGGTCTTTCTTTTGTAACTACTTAACTCTGCCATTGTAACTTGAAAGCAACCATAGACAAATGTGTAAACAAATTGGGTGTGGCTTTACAAAAATTGGCAGTGACCTGTATTTGGCTCCAAGATGTAGGGTGTCTAAACCACATCATGCAAGCAGGGCACTAAGCATGATGTCAACCTTCCTTTCTTCCTTTCTTCCTTTCCTTCCTTCCTTTCCTTCCTTCCTTCCTTCCCTTCCTTTTTTCCTTCCTTCCTTCCTTTCCTTCCTTCCTTTCCTTCCTTCCTTCCTTTCCTTCCTTCCTTTCCTTCCTTCCTTCCCTTCCTTCCTTCCTTCCTTCCTTCCTTCCTTCCTTCCTTCCTTCCTACTGTGTGTATTGGACACACAGTAGACATTCTATACTAATCTTTTTATTGTAAGTTTTTAAAAATAGGACAATAACTATAAAGTCAGAAATAAACTAAAAGTCCAAGTTTTTGTAAATACAATTTAGTGTGTTCCAGAAACATATCAGTAATTAATTAGACATGATACTCCAATAAACAAGCAAGCAAACAAACAAACCCTGAAATGTATTTATGGGCATGGAAAAATGTTACTAATCCCTCTGTATATTTTAACAATAGTATGTAGGTTATGCGTGTAGTTAGCTTAAAAGAGGACAGGAACACATATATTTATAGTTGCACATTTTGATATACTGACAAATATGTTTTAATGTCATTTTTTGGTTTATGTTTTTTAATTTTTTTCTACATATAATCTCTGTTACTTTTATAATCAGATGAAAGAACTAACCAAATAAAAGTAACTGGAGTTTTGGTCTTCTTGCAACTCGTTCCTAATATCAGTAAGGGAACTGCACTGAGTGAGTTCTGTTCTCACTGGAGCATAACATTGTCTAGTTCTATTTAGTCTGTTTCTATATACATATTTTATAAACATCATTGGTATGAGACAAAATAATAATAGTGTGAAGGTGGCCAACCATGAAAATCTTGAATAATTTAGGGATACGGTGTAACGGACTGCTGGATTGTTTATGACTTCAAGATAATCATTTGGAACTTAGGGGAAAATTTCACAGATAAAAATCTCTCTTTTTCTCATTCATATTACCTTCTTTCCATAAATGCAAAGAAAGAGAAATATTTTCCCTATATAGACCATGTTCCATCTTTATCAATAATGGGTAAGCACATATTATACTGGGGCTTATGCTATGCAAAACCTATGAAACAAACCTCATGTTCCCCGATAATTTATTATTTGAGAAAATGTCTAGAACATGTTAGGAGGTATAAAAATAGATTCATCCACTATTTGGATTGGGGTTATAAAACAAAACATGCAGGTATGAAATTGCATTTTTAAATTTACATTACAGAGTTTTATTTTTATAAAAACAGATATAAACATATTATGTGTGTATACGTGCACACCCATGCACATGCTAAAGATACACAGGAAACATTTAAATGTGTATTAAGTAAATGCGCAAATAGTGAATTTGAAATGTACCTAAAAGATAAATAATTCGGTAAAAATAATTAGTACACCAGGAAATACAGCATAATCAGAAGTTCTGGCAATATAGAAATCAAACAAAATCTGTTTTGTTTTTTCTTTTCTGTTTTTGGAGCTACAGCATGACAAGAAAGATTTAACAATTTTTTTCTACTGAAAATATATGATTTTGTTAATTTTGGTACCCCGATTCCTGTAGTTTGAATTGTTATGAAATTTATCACAAAGGCAAGTATTTAAATAAGCAAAATGTCAATATTTTTATAGTCAAAATGCTTAAGTTAGTGTGTATAATTTTTATACTAAAAAAATTCTGTTAGAGTACAGGTCAGGGTGTATAAGAAAGGGAAACCTGTTTCCCTTTTCGGTTGAGAAAACTTCATTTGGGTAATGGTGTGATTTTCCATCTGTGGCGGTTACGCAGGCATTAGCCAAGGAGCCTTATAGGAAAAGACGAGATGTTAAGTTTCACCTCAAGATACATTTACAAGTCCTGTTTGGCAGCATTTTCTCTGAGAACAAGCTATGCTATATATTTCAGAGAAATTGAAACCATATGTTGACACCTAAAAATTTTGAGAAATACCACTGGAGTTTGCAAGAAAACATATAAATATAATCAAATCGTTGTAGAATATGTCTTCTTGGACTAACTATAATACCTCACTTGTTTTTTGAGAAGCTGTATTAGTGATGTCTTAATGCTATTAGCTGTAAAACACAGTGATCTAGTTGAAACTGACTGTTTGAGTTAATATTAAACCCTTCATCTTATATTTCCAAATTGAAATGAAAAGATTTAATAGTACCTGCTTCAATTTTAGTAATAATTATGTTTCCTTGCTGATACTTGGCATATAAGGCTTTCCTGTCAAAAGACTGGGGTCTTGGAACAAGATTTAGGCCAAAATGAAGCCTCAGTAAGAAAACACTATTTGGGGCATATGTAGGCTGACAGCTGTTTGATGAACTACTGTACAGCCATTCTGCTTTCTCCAGTACTGAGGTCAATCACTTTTGTCCACAAATATTGAAAAACAACACAGCCAAGGCACTGAATTAAATCTTAAAGGTGGACAGACACCTTTAAGGACAGACACATGACCCAAGTCGCCTGTCACAATTAAATCTTAATTTAAAGTGAGGTATAGGACAATTCTTCTGCAGCTCCAGGAACCTACCTACTCAGAGATACATATAATAATCAAACATTGTAGAGTATTTCTCCCTTAAATAAAAACATCAATGGCATCCTTGCTATAGTAGGATTTTAGAATTCTATCCACATGGAAAGCATACAAGAGAACCATGGTTATGACTTTTTCTGCGTCAATTTGAATTGGAAATTGTGGGACGGGGCCCCAGGAAGGGATGGCCATTAGCTGGCTGTGCTATCAGCTGGCTATCATCGTGCCTACCAGGGATCCCCCTTCTTCGTCTCCACCATTAACTCTGGTCATCTTCAGTCTCTTTGCTACCAGCGTCACAGCTGAGTGCCCTCAGTTTGCTACACTTCTCTGTGAATCTTTTCCTTAGTGTTAGTTTAATGGACTATTTGAAATAAAAAATAAGGCAATTTTAAATGCAATTTTCAGAAGTTTCTCTTGCACACATTTACTTTAAATTTTACTTTAGGAACAACCTATTTCTACCTGCAAATCTGGGCCACCTTGCCAATTTTCTGACCTTTGGAAGATCCTTTAATTATCTAGGGTTCTTCCATGTCTTTTAGTTTTGTGTGTGTGTGTGTGTGTGTGTGTTTCTTTGTTGTTGTTGGTAGTGGTAGTGGTGGTGGTGGGGTATGTATATGGAACAAACTAAATATTTCTAGTTCAATTCTTTGGAATGGGAGAACTCCCCCATCTCAACCCTGACTCCCACACCACCACCTAAAGGGCAGTAAAATGTCTTAGTTTCTTCAATGCAAAGTCACAAAGGGATTGCATTTCATGAAATTTTGTATACTTCTTTTTAATATGCTCGTGAGGGAGAAGAGTACTCTCACCCTATGGGAGTACACACACATGCACACATAAAGTTTGGACTGATAGTAACTACCTACATTTATTTGAGTAGCTAGTATGTACCAGAGAAGTAACTGGGCATCAAATATATCTTATTTAAACCTAACTAAGATCCATGAAAGATGTAATCCTCCTTTGATAGATGAGAACACTGAAAATTAAAAATTTAACTAAATTGCTCACATGCCCAAAGTTAGAAGATGAGGCAGATCTATTTAAACGTGTAACTGACAATAAAGACTACACAGTTAATTGTACTATGTATTGCCCAGTTTTTACTTCTTGTAGTCCACAATGGCCTTGTAGATGTAAAAGGCAGTTTTAATACCATAAATAGATAAATTCCACAAAAGTACAAAATGATTTAAGGTACAGTAGCATAATTTGCAAGAAAGGAAATAGACAAATGCAGATTCCAAATTGCTTTATTGTAAGGGTTCTTTATGCAAAGGATTTCTTGAACTTCTCAAATCTGTGGGAGAGAATTATGAAAAATATTTTAGTATATAGGTGCACACTTTTTCTGGGGAGATGATCAATAGCTTTATCAGATTACATGATTTATGGTGTATGTATATATGTATACATCTTAAAGATCTAGATGGTGCACAGAAATACTCAAACCTTTATCCTAAAGCATTAGAGTTCCACTCTCTCTAGAATTAGGAAGATTCTTCATTCTTAAAGTAACTGCTTCTTATCCTTCTCTGTGTATGTAGACTCCAAATGCTCCTCTGATCCCGCATAATGAAATTTCAAGTCATCTGCTATGTCCTTGGAGGTTTGATATTGGATCTAGCTTTACAAATGTGAAGGAAATCATTTAAGCCGGATCTGTTTTCTTTATTCCCTTTGAGCCTTTTATTTTACAGTATTGAAATAATATTTAATCATTGCCTTTACCCCTCTTAGAGACTTGGAAACTCTGGGCCTCCAGAACCTGACAGTTATTCTTGATCTTTTTGTGCCTGACATTTTTGGTTGCCTTAATAGCACATTCATTAATCACTTGTTTAGTTTCTTTCAATCTTGGGATAAACTCAACTTTCACAGCTACTGTTCTAATTTGGCACATGTTCCTGGCTTCTCTACCACTCTTGAGAAGTTGGGATGACCATCTCTCATTGCAATTGGTGTGCATAAGTTCCCTCTGTCAGTCAGAAGCTAACTCCCTACCCAACTTTTGGAGCTGCCCGCTAAGTTAATTTCTCTATAACAAAAACCAATAGCTTCTCAAATAGTTGCAACTCAGAAATTCCTGAAATATCCTAAGACCAGTAATCAAGGTGGCGGTTAACCAATAACCTTCACCTAATTATCCCTAACTCCCTAATTTGTCCAAAGTAATATTTTTACAGGATTGTGGTATTATACTTTTGAAACCCAAATAATTTAATTGTCATTTTAGTAGCAGATTAAATTTCCACCAAATATCAAACCATTCAAGACTCACCGATAAATCAATGCATTTGTCTTGTACTCTGATTTGCCCTACCAACTCATAAGCATGGTATCTTATATTATTGATTCTTGATTAAAAACAACATCAACAAAACTTTATCCAAAGTAAAATTGCATATCACTCTCTTTTTTTCAAACACAGTAAGGTATTTATTTTCCCAATAAATATTGGGTAAATGATTTACCACTGTTTTGTTTAAATTATTAGTAAAATGGGGTCAGTATTGGATTGTTTTGAAAAGAATGCTCCCAGCTGGGTGCAGTGGCTCAAGTCTGTAATCCCAGCACTTTGGGAGGCTGAGACAGGTGGACAACTAGAGGTCAGGAGTTTGAGAGAAGCCTAGCCAACATGGTGAAACCCCATCTCTACCAAAAATACAAAAATTAGCCAGGCGTGGTGGCACATGCCTGTAATCCCAGCTACTCAGAAGGCTGAGTCAGGAGAATCACTTGAACGCAGGAGGTAGAGGTTGCAGTGAGCTGAGATCACGCCACTGCACTCCAGCCTGGGCAACAAGAGCAAAACTCCATCTCAAAAATAATAAAAAAGGAAAGGAAAGGAAGAAGAGGGGAGGGGAGAGGAGGAGAGGAAAGGAAGCTTCCTAAGGTCAGACATGCATTTGAAATCATGACTCTCCTCTAACAAGTTGAGCAAGCTTAGTTACCCAATTTTTGATGTTCATTTTCCTAATCTACAAAATAAGAATAAAAATGATAATCCATACCCCAGAGAATTGTTGTGTCTTTAAAATGAGAAAACATAGGCAACACACTTACCATCCTACTTATCATATCATAATGAATTTAGCATATTTTGTTTGGTATTACTATAATTGCTTTTTGCTAAACAAAAGTGGAAACTAAGAACCACAGAAATAGACAAACATCCAAAATCTATCATACCTAAATAATTTTATTATTATTATTATTTTTTGAGACAGAGTCTCCCTCTGTCACCCAGGCTGGAGTGCAGTGGCGCAATCTCAGCTCACTGCAAGCTTTGCCTTCCAGGTTCACACCATTCTCCTGCTTCAGCCTCCCAAGTAGCTGGGACTACAGGTGCCCACCACCTTGCCTGGCTAATTTTTTTGTATTTTTAGTTGAGATGGGGTTTTGACATGTTAGCCAGGATGGTCTCAATCTCCTGACCTTGTGATCCACCTGTCTCTGCCTCCCAAAGTGCTGGGATTACAGGTGTGAACGTACCTAAATAATTTAATTTGGACAACAAGAAAACAAACCAAACCAAAATAAAAACTAAGCATTGACGTGGATAATCCAGCAATAATAACTGAAAGGGTTAATAAGTAAAAAGTTAAAATATTATATGTAGATTTTTCTTTCTATAAATAAATACATACATATACCATGTATCTATATATGTAGTTCTATCTATATACCCATATAGATCTATAAATACATACATGTATTTCTTCTTGAGCAATTCAAATTCTCAATTCTTTGAATTATTTGAGTTATTGTCACTCCAACTTACTCCTAGGTTAAAATCCTTAACCAAACTCCTGACCTTAAAAACATAAAAGAAAATTATAGAGCTGAACATTGAGGTTGCTGAGACTAGAGCATCATTTTCCAGCTCAAACAAACAAAAAAAAAAAATGAAAGAATGGATGACATAAGAATTTATCCCCTGCTTGATGCTTGATGCTTGTAGATTCCATTTTCATCTCCCATGTAAGCAGATAATATATTTGAGATCATGGTATTTTCAATTCCAATGACATAGATTAACCCATTGCCTAACTTCCTCTAAGGAAGTTAAATAACTCAGGGTCAGATCCTAAAGTTAATATCTGAAGCTAATAATTACTGTGCTCTAGAATTTGCAAGCTCTAGGTCCTGTTATCTTATGATTCCTTTTCTGAGTGGAAGTAGTATCCATATTCAGTCAAGTGAGCTACTGTGCAGTGCCTTTGAAGAAGCTCATAAAACAGTGGGTTTAATTTGTCTGGGAAATAGAGACGAAAATGTGGTGCAGGTCCCTGATGGAAAATGTGGCTCCGTTATGCCGTGTTCCCACCAAATATCTTGGAAAATGGGCAATATTAACATAGCTCTCTGGAGTAGGGCCAGAAAGAAACAGTGGATGTTCTCTTGTAAAAACCCTGAAAGCAGCAAGCAATCCATAAACAGTATGCAGACTGAGTCTGAAAATGGACCATTTTACGTTCCCTAATGGAAGGATAGCTTATTTGTTCATGGATTTATAGCAACAATGTGATGTCATCAAGTGATTTACGGCAAGAAACATAGCAAGTGTCAATATACAGTGGGGGGTGGAAACATCCTATTCCCACCAAGAAGCTGGTCCCCGTAGGAGGTTGTCTTTGCCTTAGGGTGGGGCGGATGTAGGAAAACCCAGGTTGTTCGTGTTACTGGAAATGGGACGAAGGAGTGAGAGATTTACCGGAGCCATCCATCTTAGGAAAGGACTTGAGGAATACACAATTAGTCTATTTAGGACATAAAAAGGACAATGACAAACCAGATCATCACTCTAATTCTTAACTCCTCCAATGAGCAATGTTTAATGCTCCACGGGAAGGTAGAAAGGATACCTACAAAACCCAGGCACACGTGTAGCAAATATTCAATGGGACTATTTTCCCATTGAAAAATTGAAAAAATTTCAATGGGAATGGGATACTGACAGTATGAAGTGGTAGTTATGAAGCATGGCTTTATTTTATTTTTAAATTTGTGTACAGTGAAATTTACTATTTTTGACAGTTACACAAATTTGACAAAATTTGAAAATTATGTAACTGTCACCACAAACTAAACACATTGCCATGATCTCAAAAACTTCTCTAACCTAGTCCCTTTGCAGTTAATCCCTCTCCTCACCCTCAAACCCTTGCAGCCACTGATTGATTCTCTGTTACTTCAGTTTTGCTGTTTCCAGAATGCCATTTAAATATAATCATACAGTGCATTGACCTCTAAGACAACACACTGTATGCATTTGAAATTCATCCATGTCATTATATGCATCAATAGTTCATGTTTTTCATTACTGAGTAATATTCCACTGTATGGATGCACTATGTTCTTGTATCCATTCCCAGTCTGAAGGACATTTGAGTTGTTTCCAGTTCACAGTGATTTTAGTCCAGCTACTAACACTATTCATTATCCAGGTTTTAGTATGATGATAAAATTTCATTTCTCTTGAATAAATACTTAGGAACAGGTTTGCCAATTCATGTGGTAAGTATATAATTACTTTTATAAGAAACAGTCAAACTTTTGTTTTAAGTTGCTGTATGATTTTGCAACCCACTAGCAATGCAGCCAAGTCCCAATTCCTCTGCATCCTCACACACTTGGTATTGCCAGGCGTTCGTGTTGGTTTATTTTTGTTTCTTGCGACTCTGATGTGTATGTAGTAGTATCTCATTGTGGCTTAATTTGCATTTCCTAATGACTAATTCTGTTAGTCATCTTTTCAGGGGCTTATTTGCAATCCATATACCTTCTTTGAAGTGCTTATTTGCAATCCAATACCTTCTTTGAAGTGATTGTTTAAAGCTTTTCCTCACTTTTTAATTGGATTCTCTTTTTTTATTATTGAATTTATGTATATTCTCTATGATGTCTCTATGTGTATCCTAAACACAAAGACCTGAAGGATTTATGATTTGCAAATATTTTCTACCATTCAGCGGCTTGTGCTTTTTTTTCACTTTTAGTTTTATTCAGATAATAGACATTTTAAATTTTGATACCCATTTTACCATTTTTTTTTCCATTGAATAGAATATGCTTTTGGTATACTATAAGAAATACTTTGCCTGGCTAAAGTTCACAAAGGATTTTTTCCTGTATTTTCTTCAGAAAGTTGTATACTTTTAGGGTTACATTTGGGTCAATGAACCGTTATGATTTAATTTTTGTTTAAGGGTGAGGTGTGGGCTAATGATTTCCCAACAGCATTTGTTTATATTGTTATTATAATGAACAATTATGAGTTAATTTTTGTTTAAGGGTGAGGTGTAGGCTAAGGTTCATTTTAGTGCATTTGATGTCCCAACAGCATTTGTTATTATTCCAACATCATTTGTTAAACGTACTATACTTTATGGATTGAACTGGATTTACAATTTTGTAAAAACAATATATTTGTACTTGTTTTTTTGTCAGTTTTGTTCTGTTTCATTAATCCATATATCTATTTTTCAAAAATGTGACATTGTTTTGTTTAATGTACCATTATAGAAAGCACTGAAATAAGATAGTATGAGTCTTCCAACTTTGCTCTTTTTCAGAATTGCTTTGGCTTTTCTATTTTCTTAACTTTTCATAGAAATTTGAGAATAAGACTAACTAAAATCTACACAAATAATGTTGAAATTTTGAATCTATATATAACAGAATATATATGTTATTTGGAGGAGGGTTGATTTTTTAAACAATAATGCGTCCTCTAATTTAAAAAATATGGTGTATATTTCCATTCCACTTAAATGTATTTAATTTAAGAATATGGTATATATTTCCATTTATTTGGGTCTTTGATGTCTTTCATTGTCTTAGAATTTTCAGCATACTGTTTCTGTACATATTGGTTAGATGTACGTTACCCAAGTCATTTTTTAAAATTGTTATTGTAAAAGGTACCTTTAAAAAATTTTCAATTTTGAAATGTTTCTTGCCAGTATATAGAAATATTATTGATTTTTGTACACTTACTGCAACCTTGTGGCACTGCAAAGGCTACTTATTATTTTGACAAGTATCTACAGAATCTTTGGGACTTTTTTGTGTAAACTATATTAGTTGCAAATAGTTTTATTTCATAATTTCCTATATACGTGTATATATACACTTTTTTTTTTTTTTTTTTTTTTTTTGAGACAGTCTCACTCTGTCTTCCAGGCTGGAGTGCGATGGCACAATCTTGACTCACTGCAACTTCCACCTCCCAGGTTCAAGCAATTCTTGTGCCTCAGCCTCCTGAGTAGCTGGGATTACAGACATGTGCCACCATGCCTGGCTGATTTTTGCATATTTAGTAGAGATGGTATTTCACCACATTGCCCAGGCTGGTCTTGAACTCCTGAGCTCAGGCAGTCTGCCCACCTCAGCCTCCCAAAGTGCTGGGATGATAGGCATGAGTCACTGTGCCCAGCCTATATTTCTTTTATTTCATTTTCTTGTGTTATTTCATTGGCTAGGACTTCCAATACAATGATGACTAGGAGTAGAAAGGGGGCACATGCTTTCCTTGTTCCTGATCTTAGAAGGAATACACACATGCTTTCATAATTAAATATAATGTTAGCTTATTTTTAAAAATTCCTATGTATGCCCTGTATCATGTTTAGGAAGGCCTCTAATATCCCTAGCCTGCTAAGAGTTCTTATGCTAAGTAAATCTTAAGCCCTGTCAAATGCTATTTCTATTTTTCACATCTGTTGAGATGAGTGTTTTTTTCTTTTATTCTGCTAATATGGTGAATTACACTGATTTTTGAAGGTTGAACCATCCTTGGATTCCTGTGATCTCACTTGATAGCATGCATATATTATATGTTTTCTGAATGTTGAATTCAATTTGTGACATTTTATTCAGGATTATTCCATCTAGGTTCATAAGTGATACTGGTGTATGGGTTTTCTGCCTTTTAATGCTTTTGTCTAGTTTTGGCATCAAAGTAATGGTAGCCTCATAAAATGAGCTGGGAACTGCTCCCTCCTATCCCATTTACTAGAAGATATTGTGTAGTATTTGAGTTATTTCTTCCTTAAATGTTTGGTAGAATTTGCTAGTGAAACCATTTAGGATGTGGAGGTTTTTGGTTTTGTTTTTGAAGGATTTTAACAATGGATTTAATTTATTTAATAACTATAATATTATTCTTTGGATAATTTATTTTTAAATGAGTTTCAGTAGCTAATGTTTTCTTCAAGGATTAATTGTTTTATAAGATTGTAGTTTCCTTTGGATGGTAGGACACAACACAATGACACTAGGCATGTTAGATGAAAGGTATAGCTCTTTGTTACTTACAGCTCCAAATGACAGAAGGCTGCCAGGCAGGGCCACAAAAGGAATTGCTCCCAGGGACAGGGTAACAGTGAGCTGGAGCAGTAGGGTTCAGCTTCGTATGGTACATAGGGCAAAGTTAGCTAGGTTTCCTGGGCTTCCTGTGGACTGGATAATTTGAATTATTTTATAGGCTCCAGAGCATAGAGAGTGTTCCTAGTTGTTTGTTACCTGGGCCTGGTGTAATAAAAAACAGGTGCACAGTAACCAAGAGTGTTAGTGCCCCATAAGGGAAATGGTTAGAGTGTGGATTTAATCAGCTACTCAAGAGGGGAAATTAACTGTCCTGTAGCCAGGGCCTCAACGTGGGTCAAGTCAGTATTTTTTCAATAATGATTTTACATTGGTCCATTTCATCTGTCAAATTTATGTGTTAAAAATCTATTTTTATTTTTAAATTAATTTTTTTAAGAGACAGGGATTTTCTGTGTCACCCAGGTTGGAGTGCAATGGTGCCATTATAGCTCACTGTGGCCTCTACTCCTGGGCTCAAGTGATCCTCCTGCCTCAGGCTGCCAAGTGAGGACTGCAGGTGCATGCCACCATGCCTGGCTAATTTTTTAAATATTTTGTAAAGACAATGTCTTTCTATATTGCCCAGTCTGGCCACAAACTCCTAGCCTCAAGGAATCTTTCCTTCTCAGCCTCCCAAAGTGCTGAGATTACAGGTATGAGCCACTGTGCCCAGCTGAGTTGTAAAATGTATAAACATTAAGTCATCTGTGGTATACTCTTATTATCCCTTCAGTGTCTTTTTGAGTTACATGACTATAGTGCAATCCCATCTTTTATTCTTGATATTTAAATTTGTGTTTATTCTCTTCTACTTTCTTACCGCTCTGGCTAGAATTTTATTAATCTTTTCAAAAATTTAGCTTTTCATTTTATTAATTTTCTCTCTTGCTTTTGTGTCTTAAAATTTAAAAGAAATTATTATTACATTCTTCTGCTTGTGTTTTTTCCAATTTGCTCTTCTCTTTTCTGATTTCTGAGGATGGTAACTTAGATTTTTTAACATTTTTAACATTTTTCTTCTTATTCATGAAGAAGTGGGAGTCAGCTTAGTATGGCACATGGGGCCAGGTTAGCTAGGTTTCCAGGGCTTCCTGTGGATTGGATAATTTGAATTATTTCATAGGCTCCAGAGCATAGAGGGTGTTCCTAGTTGTTTGTTATCTGGTCCTGGAGTAATAAAACATAGGTCTCATTGATTTTCTTTTAAAACGATTATATTCTAGGTACTTTTGAAAAAAAATTCAGTTTCTACCACATAAAGAGTGAGGCCACATATCAATAATGCTTTATTGAACAGATACCTAGTTATGAGAGAAAGAATGGAAAAGCCCAATTGCAAAAATCAAGGAGAGCACCAAACCAAAAATGGAGTCACATGTGTCAACACTACAGCATCCTAGGGGCTTACTGGAGGTCTACAGCCCACCCTGAGGAAGAAGGTGTGGCTTTGGACCCACCGGACAGAGTTGATCTGAGATTCCCACATAAGCCAAATATCTGGAAAGAATTTAATCCTTAGGAAATGAAAACAAGCAAAACTCATCCACCAGTGCAAATTGGAACAGTAAAAACTTGTCTGGTCCTGGGTTAGGAAAAAGTATTCCATGAGAAATTAAAATTATACCAGTTAATACATTTATGATCCTTTCCCTAAAATCAGAGCCTATTAATAAAAAAATTTGGTCAACATATGTCATTACATAAGTACAAATTAAAACAACAATGAAATACCACTGTGCACCTACTAGAATAAATAAAATCCAGAAAACTGACAATACTAAAAGTTGCAATAATGTAGAGCATCCGAATGCTCATTGTTGACTGGTGGGAATGCAAAATGGTACAGCCACTTTAACAAAAAGTTTTGACAGTGTCTCAGTCAATTTTTGTGTTGCTATAAAGAAATACTTGAGGCTGGGTAATTTATTAAAAAAAGAAGTTCATTTGGCTCAAGTTTTGCAGGCTGTACCAGAAGCATGGTGCCAGGATCTGCTTTTAAGCATCTGGAAGCTTCCATTCATGGCAGAAGGCAAAGGGTAGCTGGTGTTTAGAGACCACATGGTGAGAGAAAAACAAGAGAGAGAGAGGAGGTGGTGCAAGGCTCTTTTCAACAACCAGTTCTCACAGTGACTGAGAGTGAGAATTCACTCCTGTGCAAATGAAGAATGGCACCAAGCCATTCATGAGGGATCTGCACCCTTCCCAACTCAACACCACACACCAAGCCCTACTTTAACACTGGGGATCAAATTTCAACATGAAACATAGTGGGGCCAAGCAAACCATATTTAAACCATAGCAGACAGTTTGAATCCAAAGCTAAATACACTCTTACCTTATGATTCAGCAGTCAGGCTCCTTGGTAGTTACACAAATTAGTTGAAAACATATTTTCACACAAAAACCTGCACATAGATATTTATAGCAGCTTTATTTATAATTATTGCTAACTGGAAACAACCAGGATGTTCTTTAACAGGTGAATGAATAAATAAACTGGGGTACATCCACACAATGGAATACTACTCATCAATAAAAGAAATGAGCTATCAAGCCACCAAGATACATGGAGAAATCTTAAATACATATTGCTAAATGAAAGAAGTCAGTCTGAGAAGGCTACATAATATATAATTTCAACTCTAGATGTTTCTTGCCTTATGACAGAGTTATATCTCAATAAACCCATCAAAAGTTGAAAATGTTAAGTCAAAAATGCAACTCTTTTTTCTTTTTCTTTTGTTTGAGACAGAGTGTCACTCTGTCACCCAGGCTACAGTGCAGTGGTGCAATCCCGGCTCACTGCAACCTCTGCCTTCCAGGTTCAAGCAATTCCTGTCACAGCCTCCTGAGTAGCTGGGATTACAGGCGCCTGCCACCACACCCAGCTAATTTTTGTATTTTTAGTAGAGTTGGGGTTTTATCATTTTGGCCAGGCTGGTTTTGAACGCCTGACCTGAAGTGATCCGCCCATCTCGGCTTCCCAAAGTGCTGGGATTACAGGCGTGAGCCACTGCCCCTGGCCCCATAATGCATTTCACACATCTAACCTACCAAACATCATAGCTTAGTCTAGTCTACCTTAAACATTCTCAGAATACTTAAATTAGCCTACAATTGGGCAAAATTATCTACCCCAAAGCCTATTTTATAATCAAGTGTTGAATATCTCATGTAATTTATTGAATACACCACACAGTGCAGTATCGTTTGCTTACCCTCATGATTGCGTGGCTGCCTGGTTGCTGCGGCTCACTGCTGCTGCCCTGCATCACGAGAGAATTATACCATATATCACTAGCCTGAGAAAAGAACAAAATTCAAATTCTGAAGTATAGTTTCTACTGAATGTGCATCACTTTTGCATTATTGTAAAGCTGAAAAATGGTAAGTAAACCCATCGTAAGTCAGGAACTGTCTATGTATGACATTTTGGATAGAGTAATAAATCTAAAATTAGATTTTGAAAACTAGACACGTGTCTAAGTTATTCGGGGTTCAAATAAGAAATTTTTAATAGCATAAATAGAAAACAACTCATTCATTAAGTAATCAATAGATGAATTGTAGTGTACTTACAATGTGGGAAAACATCAATCACCAAAATTGATAAATTAACTAGATCAGGTTTAGTCTTTGAGACTTTTTTGGTCATGATGTGAGTTGAAAAAAAAGACGTTATTTGAGGATATTATGTAGATACTTATATAACAAGAGAAAAAGCAAATTTCCACAAATTTGGGGTTAGTAAAATTCAAAATATAATCATAACAATTGAAAGATTTTTGTTTTTTAGGTTTTTTTTGTTTGTTTATAACACAGGTCTACTAATGAAAATAAGACTTCCTTTTGGGGGATACAATTTTATTAAGTTGGGGTTCAAAGTTAGCATTTCTTATCATCAAATTGTTTGTAAATGTTAAAATGTAAAAAACTTTCTGGGCCTGAAATCTGTACAAAAACTAATGGTGGGTTAAATTTTGACCTGTGGACCACAGTTTGCCAATCTCTGAACCAGATCAATGTGTACCAGCATGATATTGAGCATAAACACATCTTGTCAAAGGAAGCATACCTATTGGTGCCATTCATGCAAATTATTTAAAAATCAAAAGATAACCATTATTACTTACGGATATAAATACGTAGTAAAGTATAATGACATGGACAGGAAGGACAGATACCAGCTTCAGAATTAGGGCTGAATGTGATTTCTCAGGTTAAACTAATAACTCTAACATTTCTATACCAGAATCCTTTTCTGGGTTTCAGATATTCACTTCAAATGCTGCCTGCTGAGTATACCAACTGGGGTTGGCCACAGGAATTTTGAAAGGAATATGTACAAAAATAAATGAATCATTTACCTCTTCCACCGCTTCCTGCCAAATTTTTCTTATTCCATTTTGCTTATCTTAATAAATGCTGCCAATGCCATCTGAATTTTTGTAATCTGTTTTTTCCTCCCCAAATATTACTGTTATTAATATTTCCTAAATTCAGGTCCTCCTCCTCACCATTCTCTCTCTTGCTGTCTCTTTCTCTCTTGCTGTCTCTTTCTCTCTCTCTTTCTCCTCTCTCCTCTGCCTTCCCTCCTCCATTACTAATACCAAAGAGGCCTCATAATTTTTCTCTATGAAATAAAGTTTTGAAAACTCAAATGTGATCCTATCATGCTATTTATCAAACTCTCTGATATCTCCTTCTCCCAAATAGGATAACACACAAACTCCTTGCTGGTCTTAAAAGGCTTTGTAAATTGGTTTTCTTAACTTTTAAAAATAAGATTTCTAACTTTTAATTATTAACTTTTAACACCCCCTCTACACACCCATCCAAACCCCCGACAATTTACATCCCACAGTTGTAGTCTCAAAATTCTTATGATGACAAACCCCTATCAATCATACATTTTTAAATTATTCCTCGATACAATTTCATTTATTCAAAATATAAGCCTATCTGTGTATTTATTCATAAGTACATTAATAAATACTCAAAATAAAAATTTTAAATATAAGCTGAATAAAATATACATATTTTAAAGGCTTATACCTTTAGTATTAACAGCACACACACACATACACACACACACCCCCTCTTTTTGTTCTGATCAATGCATTAATATTAGCTAGAATACAAATAATGTAATTTTATATATTTTATTTTGTTATCTTAAATCAACACACAACAGTAATACATGTTTATAGGGTACCTAATGATACTTTGATACATAGAATATATCGTGATCAGATAGGGTAGTTAATATATACATTATCTCAAATATTTATGATTTCTTTGTGTTGGGAACATTTGATATCCTCCTTCTGGCTAACAAACAATGTTTTTAATGGGACCAAGATGATGGTGTCTGCTGCCGCTTCTAACAAATTATTTGCATTTGTGCACATATGCTCTTTCTCCATCCTGCTGATAAGAAAAGGACTCAGTGCTCCGGACTCAGTGCTCCTATTCAAGTGCAACTCCTTCTGTTCCCATCCCTTCTCCCCTTATCAAGTCATACCTCAAGGAATTGTCCTTTTTCTAGAATGATTCCCCCTCCATTTCTGCTGAATTATTTCCATAAGCATATACACATTCTGTAATATCTGCTCTCCAATAACCAAAACAAAAATATCCCTTGACTCCGGTATAAACCAATATCTCTACTCTTCTTTACTGCAAAGCTCCTCCAAGGAGTTTTCTGTACACGTTCTCTTTAGTCCCTCCTCTAGCTTGACCACTGCTCCACTGAAGTTGCACTTGCCAAGGTCACCAATGAACCTCAAGTTTCTAAATCCATTGACCAATTCTTAGTCCACATGGTATTGACCACCCAGCAGCCCTTGACGTGGTTGGCCATTTTCTCCTCATTGACATGTTTTCTTCACCGGACTTCCTGGAAAACCATTCTCTCAGTTCCTTTCAAACTCACTTTCTGATGCCTTGTCTACTTTGCTGTTTCTGTCTCTTCTCTCAGACCTCTCTAAATGACAAAATACATCAACATCCAGTAAGAAATCAAATCTGCACTTTTGTCCTAGTTGATCTCATTCATACTCATGACTTTCCACCTGAATGTCAATGTACACAGTTACATCTGAAGCCTGGTCCTCTCCACTGGACTCTAGATTATTCTAGAAAAATGCTGACTCACTACCTCCATGTCTATGTCTGTCAGGCATCTCATAGTTAACAGCTCCAGACAAAATTCCATATTTCTGACCTCCATGACTTCTTCCTCATTGGTTGCTCTATCTGTAATTAGCAACTTTAATCTTCCATTTGTTCAGTCTAAGAACCACAGAGAGATCCTTGACTTCTTTTTATTTCATAAACTGTACCCTATCCATTCATAAATCTTTTTAACTGTACCTTCAAAACACCTTATGTGTGTTAGATGTCACTGTGGCTAGATTATGGTGTCCAGATGTTTGCTCAAACACCAGGGTAGATGTTGCTGTGATAGTACCTTTGTAAAGATGTGATATTTAAATCCGCAGACTTTGAGTAAAGTAGATTGCCCTCCCCAGTGTGAGTGGGCTTCATCCAGTCATTGAAGGTCTCAAGAAAAAAGACTGAGGACCACCATAAAGAAGGAATTCTGCCTCCATACTGTATTCAGACTTGAGAATGCATCATCAACTTTTGCAAGACAGTCTATCTGTGGATCCTTTGTAGGAATCATCTTGAGCCATGTGTCTATGTGTCTGAAATCTGAACAATGTCCTTTACCATCACTGCTGTTACTCTAGTCCAAGTCACCATCACCTCACATGTATTAATGCAATAGCTTGCTATTAGTCTCCCTGCTGTCCCTACAGTATATGTTGATCACACAATACTCAGAGTCATTCACTTTTACAAAGTAAATCAGATTATGTATCTCCTCTGCTCAAAATTCTCTAATCCCTGTCACCACCACCACCATGCAATGGCCTACAAGTTTGTACATGACCTTACTTCACTCTCCTTTGTATCAAGTATCAATCTCTTCCCAGCAGGCTCAACTCCAGCCACACTGACCTCCTTGCATCTCCTTGAAAATATCAAGAACATTTGTTTCTTAGTCTTCCCTCTGCTTGGAATGCTCTCCTCTGTACTATCTACATGGATAGTTCCCTCATTTCCTTTGGGTCTCTGCTCTCAAAGCTTCTATTGATAACACACCTTCCTACCCATTGCATTTCCTATTCTCTTTACTCTGCACATCACTGCAACTACCCTGATGTATGCACATTTGTGTATGCCAATTAAATTTTATTTTTCAAGCATAAATGACAAATGAGATCTAATTAAACAGACTCTGCACAGCAAAAGAAAATATCAACAGAGTAAACAGACAACCTACAGAATGGGAAAAAATTTTTGCAAACTATGCATCTGACAAAGGTCTAATATCCAGAATTTCTAAGGAACTTAAACAAATTTACAAGAACAAACAACCCCATTAAAAAGCAGGTAAAGGACATGAACAGACCCTTTTCAAAAGAAGACACACATGTGGCCAAAAAGCATATGAAAAAAAGCTTGTCCAGGTGTGTTGGCTCACGCCTGTAATCCCAGCACTTTGGGAGGCTGAGGTGGGCAGATCACCTGAGGTCAGGAGTTTGAAACCAGCCTGGTCAACATGGCAAAACCCCGTTTCTACTAAAAGTACAAAAATAAGCGGGTGTGGTGGTGGGTGCCTATAATCTCAGCTGCTCAGTAGGCTGAGGCAGGAGAATCACTTGAACCTGGGAGGCGGAAGTTGCAGTGAACCAAGATTGCACCACTGTACTCCAGAATGGGCAACAAGAGTGAGACTCCATCTCAGAAAAAAAAAAAAAAAAAAGCTTAACATCACTGATTATTAGAGAAATGCAAATCAAAACCATAATGCGATACCATCTAACACCAATCAGAATGACTATTAAAAAATCAAAAAATAACATGCTGGAGAGGTTATGGAGAAAAAGGAACGCTTTTACACTGCTGGTGGGAGTGCAAATTAGTTCAACCATTGTGGAAGACAGTGTTGTGATTCCTCAAAGACCTAAAGTCAGAAGCACCATTCGACCCAGCAATCTCATTACTGGGTACTCAAAGGAATATAAATCGTTCTATTATAAAGACACATGGACACACATATTCACTGCAGTAGTATTCACAGTAACAAAGACATGGAATCAACCTCAACGTCCATTTGATGAAGACTGGATAAAGAAAATGTGGTACATATACACCATGGAATACTATGCAGCCATAGAAAAGAATGAGATCATGTTTTCTGCAGGGACGTGGATGAGCTAGAGGCCATTATCCTTAGCAAATTAAGGCAGGAACAGAAAACCAGATAGCACATGTTCTCACTTTTCATTTGGAGCTAAATGACAGAACACATGGACATATAGAGGGAGATAACACACCTGGGCCTATCAGAGGGTGGAGGGTAGGAGGAGAGAGAGGATCAGGAAAAATAACTAATGAGTAAGTACTAGGCTTAGTGCCTGGGTGATGAAATAATAAGTACAACAAACCCCCATAACATGTTTACCTATGTAACAAACCTGCACATCCTGCACATGTACCCCTGAGCTTAAAAGTAAAAATAAGTAAATAAATTATTTTCTTCCTTAGAGGTGCAGTCTCACTGTGTTGCCCAGGCTGGCCTTGAACTCCTGGGCTCAAGCAATTCTCCCACTTCAGCCAATTATTTATTTGCTTCTTGTTTATCTACCACTACCAGAACATAACCTCCACGATCCAGGAACTAATCTATTTTGTTTGATGTTGTGTCCTCAGAACCTAGAATGACATACCAACTTATAGAAGGAGCTTGACAGACTTTTTTTTACAAATGCATGAGGAGCAAATGAACACATGACTGCATAGATTAGTCCTGAGTAGCTTCTTAAGGTTTTTGACATGTCCATATGCCTGTGATGGTTATTTTTATGTGTCAACTTGGCTAGACTATGGCGTCCAGATGGTTGGCCAAACACCAGGGTAGATGTTGCTGCGAGAGCGCGTTTTATACATGTGATTCATATTTAAATTAACTAGTAGACTTTGAGTGAAATAGAATACTCTCCCTAGTGTGAGTGGGCTTCATCCAATCAGTTGAAAGCCTTAAGAAACAAGACTGACGAGCCCCAGAAAGAAGGAATTCTGCCTCTAGACTGTCTTCGAATATGACAAAGCAGGCTCAACTTTTCCCTGGGTCTCCAGTCTGCCCTGTGGATTTCAGACTTGCCAGGCTCCACTATCATGTGAGCCAATTTCTTAAAATCTCTGTCTTTATGTAAGTGATCTGTATGGATGTGTGTAGGGGGGGCGGTGTGTGTGTGCGTGTAACCTACTTGTCCTGTTTCTCTGAGAACCCTAATCAATACAATGCTTGAAGAAAACTTTGTGCTCAGAATAAAGGCAGTTTGGGCTCTGTCCTTCCTCTTTTGCTGATTCCTATATTCACTAGTAAATATAATAGTAGTAGAGGTGATAGCAACTGACCATAGCATGTACTATGTACTGTTCTAAGATGTACTGTTCTAAGAGGCTAACGTGTGCTAGCCCATCTGTATTAGTCTGTTCTCACGCTGCTAATAAGGACATACCCAGGACTGGTTAATTTATAAAGGAAAGAGATTTAATGGACTCACAGTGGGAAGCCCTCACAATCATGGTGGAAAGCGAAGGGGAAGCAAGACGTCTTACATGGCTGCAGGCAAGAGAGCTTGTGTAGGGGAACTCCCATTTATAAAGCCATCAGATCTCATGAAACTTATTCACTACAATAAAAGCATGGGGGAATACACCCCTATGATTCAATTATCTCCACCTGGTCCTGCCCTTGATACCTGGGGATTATTATAATTCAAGGTGAGAATTGGGTGGGGACACAGATAAATCATATCACCATCTAATCTCCACCACAATCCTTGAGAAATATGCCAATGTCTGATTTTTAGACAGGAGGAAACAGAAACTCAGAGATGCGCACTGTTCAAGCATTCCAGTACCACATCTCATAAGTGGCAAAGGCCAGATTCTAGGCAAGACAGTCTACTGTGGCTTCCTTAGAGGAATAATCTTAAGCCATGTGTCCATTTTATGATGGTCGCATTAGTTAAAAGCAGACAATATAATCTGTAGCTCTGCTGACACAAGCATATTTAATGACAATGCTTTGCGGTTATTTGAAAAACAGTGGATGATAACACTTTTGCACGCGGGAACCTACTTTCTTCCCTTAGGACACCATTCAGACTGCATATGATGTGTAACTGACATGTACACATGTTAACCTATAAATTATAACCACAATGACAGGTGACTTGGGAAGACACTCATATTCATCTCTATATTAAGTATCAGCAAGTTCATTGACTCATTTATAAATAAAATAAAAACATGAATATGTACTCTGTTTCTTCCTGCACTCCAATAGATTGTCCTGCTTACCACTGTACTCTACTTGGGAGATACTTGCTTAGACACACTGCTCCTTTTGTTCTCAGATGTGCCAAGTACTTTCTTACCTCCACACCACTCCCCCATAAGCTTTTTCCCTCCAATAACCTTCCTTTCCTTCTTAACATTACACACCAGTTTGGAAAAATAAAACAAAATGTGAAAATTATAACTCTGTATGTGAGGATTCAGTTCAACAGACCGATTCTAAACAGTTAGCTAAATGTGAAACAGCTTCATGCCATAAAGCGACACTACTGTGGTCTTTTTCTAGATAAACAGTGGTCAGATAATTCCTGCACCTCTCTAGCAGATGCAAATAAATTAGTATAGCTCAAAAGGAAATCCACAGTCTGCTAGGGAAAGCGGATCTTCACATGTTGCAACATCTGTTTGTTTTTCTCTACACTCCTCTTGCAAAAATATATAACCTTGATATCAGAATTAGATTTGAGTCTGGGAAGAGATATAATTTTCTTCTAAAGCTTTGTTGAGTTTTATCAGAAAATAGTAGTCAAACTGGATTATTCTGCACCATATAGTTCATCCTCCCCCAAATACAATAAAACAGAATAAAATAAAACTGGATGACATTGTGAACATTTTAATAAATTTGCTTAAATTACTTTGTAGATTATTTTAAAGGTTATTTCAGAATAAGTATTACTTCAAGAGACCAGCATAGTTTTTAGTAGTTTTGGCATTGCATTCATGATTAGTTTTAATATTATTTAAATTGTCAAATTAAATTCACTAGACACTGTCTAGTGTAGATTCCTCCCAACAAGAATTTTGTATAAACACACTAAGTAATTGAAATGTATTATCTTCTCCACAGAATCAAATGCTACACAGAATATATGAACAAGAGAGATATATGACAGAATTAAAGCAGTCATATTTTTTTTTATACAATCACAGCTCCGCTTGACACCTATTGCCCTTAACCACTTTTTAGAACTGTATGACTCCAGTGGACTCACATTTTTCACACCTTTATCTACTCCACAACAGGTGTGAGGGAAAGAGTAGACGACAAGTATGTACCTTACACCAAACTCATTTTTGGATGTCAAATTTGAGAAGGGGAAAGAGTGTAGAAATGGAGTTTATTCATTAAATTGAAACCACCTTTCGTCTTCCAATTAGAAACACCTTTTACTGTCAATCTCTTCGCAGAATTACCTGCTCCTACTGCATGTATAGGTTGCAGTTCAAAGAGAAACAACATAGAATAAAATATTAAGCCAACAATAGCACTAACTGAATAGAAATTTTATTTTATTTTTTTGTAAGAAAATACCTACAGGATGCTCAAAGGAGATATCGAAATGTTAATAGGCTTCCCATTTTTCCTGCCCTTAAAGATAAACAGAATCTACCCATGAATCAGATATTCTCATTTTGTTCTCATATTTCACATATGAAAAGTATGTATATATGTATACATACTTTTACTGATATATGTATAGTAATATATATAACATATATCTTGTATACTTGCTTATATGTAATACATATTATATATATAACTGATATATAAGCATAACGTAAACAAGTTTGAGTATTTAAGGTTTATAATTGAAGAAATAAACTTTTCCTTTTTTTACTTATACTATACATGTATATATTTTTAACGTATTTGTACTTTTATTTTTGTGTTGTAAATAGTATTGTTTTCTTAACTTGAATTATTTATTTATTTATTTATTTATTTTCATAAGTTATTGGGGTGCAGGTGGTATTTGGTTACATGAGTAAGTTCTTTAGTGGTGATTTGTGAGATTTTGATGCACCTATCACCCGTGCAGTGTATACTGCACCATATTTGTAGTCTTCTGTTCCTTGCCTTCCTCCCACTCTTCCCCCCAAGTCCCCAAAGTCCATTGCATCATTCTTATGCCTTTGCATCCTCATAGCTTAGCTCCCACATATCAATGAGAACATACGATGTTTGGTTTTCCATTCCTGAGTTACTTCACTTGTAATAGTCTCCAATCTTATCCAGGTCACTGCAAATGCTGTTAATTCATTCCTTTTATGGCTGTGTAGTATTCCATTGTGTGTGTGTGTGTGTGTGTATGTGTGTGTGTGTATCTATATATATCTCTCTCTCACAGTTTCTTTATCCACTCATTGATTAATGGGCATTGGGGCTGGTTCTGGGATTTTGCAGTTGTGAATTGTGCTGCTACAAACGTGTGTGCAAGTATCTTTTTCTAATAATGACCTCTTTTCCTCTGGGTAGATACCCAGTAATGGGATTGCTCGATCAAATGGTAGTTCTACTTTTAGTTCTTGAAGGAATCTCCACACTGTTTCCCATAGCAGCTGTACTAGTTTACATTACCACAAGCAGTGTAGAAGCGTTCCCTGTTCACTGCATCCACGCCAACATCTACTGTCTTTTGGTTTTGTTGTTGTTGTTGTTGGTTTTTATGGTCATTCTTGCGGGAATGAGGTGATATCGCACTGTGGTTTTGATTTGGATTTCTCTGATCATTAGTGGTGTTGAGCATTTTTTCATATGTTTGTTGGCCATTTGTATATCTTCTTTTGAGAATTGTCTATTCATGTCCTCAGCCCACTTTTTGATGGGATTGTTGGCTTTTTTCTTACTGATTTGTTTGAATTCGTCATAGATTCTGGATATTAGTCCTTTGTTGGATGTATAGATTGTGAAGATTTTCTCCCACTCTGTGGGTTGTTTGTTTAGTCTACTGACTGTTCCTTTTGCCGTGCAAAAGCTTTTTAGTTTAATTAGGTCCCAGTGATTTATCTTTGTTTTTACTGCATTTGCTTTTGGGTTCTTGGTCATGAAATCCTTCCCTAAGCCAATGTCTAGAAGGGTTTTTCCAATGTTATCTTCCAGAATTTGTATAGTTTCAGGTCTTAGGTTTAAGTCCCTAATCCATTTTGAGTTGATTTTTGTATAAGGTGAGAGATAAGAATCCAGTTTCATTCTTCTACATGTGGCTAGCCAGTTATCCCAGCACCATTTGTTGAAAAGGGTGTCCTTTCCCCACTTTATGTTTTTGTTTGCTTTGTCAAAGATTAGTTGGCTGTAAATATTTGAGTTTATTTCTGGGTTCTCTATTCTGTTCCATTGATCTGTGTTCTTATTTCTGTACCAGTATCACACTGTTTTGGTGACTATGGCCTCATGGGATAGTATAGTTTGAAATCAGGTAGTGCGATGCCTCCAGATTTGTTCTTTTTGCTTAGTCTTGCTTTGGCTATGTGGGCTCTTTCTTGGTTCCTCATGAATTTTAGAATTGTGTGTTCTAATTCTATGAAGAATGATGGTGGTATTTTGATGGGGATTGCATTGAATTTGTAGATTGCTTTTGGCAGTGTGGTCATTTTCGTAATATTGATTCTACCCATCCATGAGCATGGGATGTGTTTCCATTTGTTCGTGTTGTCTATCACTTTTTTCAGTTGTGTTTTGTAGTTTTCCTTGTAGAGGTCTTTTGACTCCTTGGTTAGGTATATTCCTGAGTTTCTTTTCTTCTTCTTCTTTTTTTTTTTTTTTTGCAGCTATTGTAAAAGGGGTTCAGTTCTTAATATGATTGTCTACTTGGTTGCTGTTGTTGTATAGAAGAGCTACTGATTTGTGTACATTAATCTTGTACCCGGAAACTTTGCTGAATTCTTTTATCAGTTTTAGGAACTCTCTGGAGGAGTCCTGGAGTCCTTAGGGTTTTCAAAGTGAACAATCATATCATCAACAAACAGCGACAGTTTGACTTCCTCTTTACCAATTTGGAAGCTCTTTATTTCTTTCTCTTATCTAATTGCTCTGGCTAGTACTTCCAGTACTATGTTGAAGAGTAGTGGTGACAGTGGGCATCCTTGTCTTGTTTCCAGTTCTCAGAGGGAATGATTTCAACTTTTCCCCATTCAGTATTAGGTTGACTGTAGGTTTGTCATAGATGGCTTTTATTACATTAAAGTATGTCCCTTATATGCCGATTTTGCAGAGAGTTTTAATTATAAAGTGATGCTGGATTTTGTTGAATGCTTTTTCTGCATCTATTGAAATGATCATGTGATTTTTGTTTTTAATTCTATTTATGTGGTGTATCACATTTACTGACGACTTGCATATGTTAAACCATCGCTGCCTCCCTGGCATGAAACCCACTTGATCATGGTGGATTATCTTTTTGATATATTGTTGGATTCAGTTAGCTAGTGTTTTGTTCAGGATTTTAGCATCTGTGTTCATCAAGGATATCAGTCTGTAGTTTTCTTTTCTGGTTATGTCCTTGCCTGGTTTTGGTATTAGGGTGATGCTGGCTTCATAGAATGAATTAGGGAGAGTTCCTTCTTTCTCTCTCTTGTGGAATAGTGTCAAAATGATTGGTAACAATCCTTCTTTGAATGGCTGCTAGAATTTTGCTGTGAATCCAGCTGGTCCTGGACATTTTTTTGGTTGGTAATTTTTAAATTAACATTTCAATCTTGCTGCTTGTTATTGGTCTGTTCAGGGTATCAAATTTTTCCTGATTTAAGCTAGGAGGGTTGTATTTTTCCAGGAATTTATCCATCTCTTCTAGATTTTTTAGTTTATGTGCATAAAAGTGTTCACAGTTGCCTTGAATGATCTTTTGTATTTCAGTGGTGTCAGTTGTAGTATCTCTGTTTCATTTCTTAGTGAGGTTATTTGGATTTTCTGTCTTCGTTTCTTCGTTAATCTTACCAATGGTCTATTGATTTTATTTATCTTTTCAAAGAACCAGCTTTTTGTTTCATTTATCTTTTGTATTTTTTGTTTGTTTGTTTCAATTTCATTTAGTTCTGCTCTAATCTTGGTTATTTCCTTTCTTCTGCTGGGTTTGGGTTTGGTTTGTTCTTGCTTCTGTAGTTCCTTGAGGTGTGACCTTAGAGTGTCAGTGTGTGCTCTTTCAGTCTTTTCGATGTAGGCGTTTAGGGCTATGAACTTTCCTCTTAGCACCACTTTTGCTGTATCCCAGAGGTTTTGATATGTTGTGTCATTATTGTCATTGAGTTCAGAGAATTTTTTAATTTCCATCTTGATTTCGTTTTTGACCCAATGCTCATTTGGGAGCAGGTTATTTAATTTCCATGTATTTGCATGATTTTGAAGGTTCCTTTTGGGGTTGATTTCCAGCTTTATTCCACTGTGGTCTGAGAGAGTGCTTGATATAATTTCAATTTTCTTAAAATTATTGAGGCTCATTTTATGGCCTATCCTATGGTCTATCTTGGAGAAAGTTCCACGCGCTGTTGAATAGAATGTATGTTCTGCGGTTGTTGGATGAAATGTTCTATATATATCTGCTAAGTTCATTTGTTCCAAGGTATAGTTTCAATCCATTGTTTCTTTGTTGACTTTCGGTCTTGATGACCTGTTTAGTGCTGTCAGTGGAGTACTGAAGTCTCCCACTATTATTGTGTTGCTGTCTATCTCATTTCTTAGGTCTATTAGCAATTATTTTATAAATGTGAGAGCTCCAGTGTTAGGTGCATATATGTTTAGGATTGTGATATTTTCCTGTTGGACAAGGTCTTTTAGCATTATATAATGTCCCTCTTTGTCTCTTTTAACTACTGTCGCTTTAAAGTTTGTTCTGTCTGATATAAGAATAGCTACTCCTGTTCACTTTTGGTGTCCATTTGCATGAAATTCATTTTTTCTACCACTTTACTTTAACTTTATGTGAGTCCTTATGTGCTAGGTGAGTCTACTGAAGGCAGAAAATAGTTAGTTGGTGAGTTCTTATCCATTCTGTGGTTCTGTATTTTTCGAGTGGAGCATTTAGGCCATTTATATTCAATGTTAGTATTGAAATGTGAGATACTGTTGCATTCATCATGCTCTTTGTTGCCTGTGTACTTTTGTTTATTTGGGTTTTTGTTTTTGCTTTTTAACTTGTGTTTTTGTTTTACAGGTCCTGTGTGATTTATGCTTTAAAGAGGTTCTGTTTTGATGTGTTTCCAGAATTTGTTTAAAGACTTAGAGCTCCTTTTAGCAGTTCTTATAGTGGTGGCTTGGTAATGGTGAATTCTCTCAGCATTCGTTTGTCTGGAAAAGACTGTATCTTTCCTTCATATCTGATGCTTAGTTTTGCTGGATACAAAATTCTTGACTGATAATTGTCTTGTTTGAGGAGGCAGAAGATACGGCCCCAATCCCTTCTAGCTTGTAGGGTTTCTGCTGAGAAATCTGCTGTTAATCTGATAGGTTTTCCTTTATAGCTTACCTGGTGCTTCTGCTTCACAGTTCTTAAGATTCTTTCCTTCATCTTAATTTGGATAACCTGATGACAATGTGCCTAGGTGAAGATTTTTTTGCAATGAATTTCTAGGATGTTCTTTTTCCTTCTTGTATTTGGATATCTAGGTCTCTAGCAAGGCCAGGAAAGTTTTTCTCCATTATTCCCCCAAATATGTTTTCCAAGCTTTTAGAATTCTCTTCTTCCTCAGGAACACAATCCTGAGGTTGTTTAACATAATCCCAGACTTCTTGGAGGCTTTGTTCATATTTTTGTGTTATTTTTTCTTTGTCTTTGTTGGATTGGGTTAATTCCAAGACCTTGTTTTTTTGTATTACCAGGGTTTGTTTTCTGGTTCCTTCTCATTTGGGTAGGCTCTGTCAGAGGGAAAGTTTAGAGCTGAAGGCTGTTGTTCAGATTATTTTGTCCCACAGGGGTGTCCCCTTGATATAGTACTCTCCCCCTTTTCCTATGGATGTGGCTTCCTGCAAGCAGAACTGCAGTGATTATTGTCTCTCTTCTGGGTCTAGCTACCCAGCAAGTCTACCTGGCCCTAGGCTGGTACCAGGGGTTGTCTGCACAGAGTTCTGTGATGTGAACCATCTATGGGTCTCTCAGCTGTGGACACCAGTGCCTGTTCCAGTGGGGGTGGCTGGGGCTTGGGGGTGGGGGTGGGGGGATGGTGCACAATGGACTCTGTGAGGGTTCTTAGCTTTGGTGGTTTAATGCACTATTTTTGTGCTGGTTGGCCTCCTGCCAGGAGGTGGCACTTTCCAGAGGACATCAGCTGTGGTAGCATGGGGAGGAACCGGCAGTGGGTGGGGCCCTAGAGCTCCCAAGATTATATGTCCTTTGTCTTCTGCTACTAGGGTGGGTAGGGAAGGACCATCAGGTGGGGGCAGGGCTAGGTGTGTCTGAGGTCAGTTTCTTCCTGGGCACATCTTGCTGTGGCTCCTGTGAGGGCTAGGGGTGAGGTTCCCAGGTCACTGGAGTTGTGTGCCTAGGAGGATTATGGCTGCGGCTGCTGAGTCATGCAGGTTGTCAGGGAAGTGGGGAAAGCCTGCAGTCACAGGCTTCGCCCAGCTTCCATGCAAACCGAAGGGTCCCCCACACACAGCCCCCCAGACCGTTTCCAGGCAGATAGCGATACAGCCTTGAAAACCTTCCCCAGACTATCCATCTCCCAGGTGCAAAAGAAAAAGGCTTAGTTCTTCCCCCGCCTGTGGAGTCTGCACACCCAATTTGCATCCTCCTAAATCCTGTTCTGGCCAGGAGGCTTCTCACCCCGTTCAAATTGTTACAGAGTTCAGCTAGGGATTTCCTTCTCCCTGTGTAGTTTCACCCCCTGCTCCTCTCCCGCTGGATCCCTGTGGTGCCAGGCAGGAATGGCCTGCGAGGTGACCCTGTCAGCTCCCAGGGTCTTCTGCTGCTTCCTCTACCCATGTATTTCATTCGGCTCTCCAAATTGACTCGGCTCCAGGTAAAATCAGAAACTACTTCTGCAAACAGACCTTCAGCTTCTGCGATGGGGGCGTGTGTTTGGGAGAGGAAGGTTTCCCTTTCCCACTTCCGCAGTTGGGGTACTCATAGTTATGGGGTCAATCTCCCAGCTCCTGCAGGAGCACTCTGCTCCCTTCAGAGGGTCTGCGGCTCCTCTTGGGATTGCTGATTTGTTCTTGCAGTTGATCTGGAGCTAAAATTCACAATGCAAGCCCCCTGCCCACTGCTCTGTCGAGAGCTGCAATCTAGTCCTGCCTCCTGCCCACCATGATAACCTGCCAGATCTCCTATACTGTATATTTAATCTAAGTTACAAAGACACTAAATGGAGGCAAACGTCTCCAAAAGCCAATATTGTGCAAATTGATAACTATAAAATATAGTTTTTAAATTTTGTTCGTGTTTATCATGGGATAGTTTTTGCTGGAAGCTTGTGGTGTGGAAGTTCTTACCTCTTGTTTCACTCTAAAATTTGCTGATTTTAGATTTGGATTTCCTTATGCACAAGATCTTAAAATGTTTATTGACTTATTTATGTTTAAGAATTATATATATCGTTTTTGCAATATCAGAAATCTGTGTACTTTTGTTATAAAGAAGCTTTAGGGCACACTGTACTTCGGATAGAAGCTTCTCTATATGGTACCGAAAAGATGGGTACAAAATTAACATCGCAAATGTGTCATAGGAATGCTTGAGTATTTCTAAGCTTAAATATCATGAAGATTTGAAATGATTATTCTTAAATTTGAATGTTCGACACAATCAACACTTTAAATCATTACATATCAACTATGTATTTGAATTCTTTTCCCTCAGTGTCCAAAGCAAAGTACGTAGACATATTTCATTTAGTCTTCAAGTGAGTGCAGGACTCTATGAAAAACCCATAGAAGACTCAAGAAGTACAATGATCAAAAAGATAAAGAGCAGGATTTGAGAGAAAAACAAGAGGGTCTTAATTATTCAGAGAGAAGAAAGAGAAAGACAAAAAGAGGAATGAACTATTTTGTTGTTTGTAGTTTCAAAAAAAGGTGATATCTCTATACTCTCTCCATGGGGATGTTAGGTTTGTTACTAGGGAAAATTATGTATGTGTTTGTGTGTGTTCAAATATGAATGTGTTTGTGTCTTTGGGGCGTGAAGAATGCAGTCTTTCTTCTGTTGATCATAGAATCCTCCTTGAAATTATGGATATGGACCAATTTACCATTAAAACTTTTCTCTGACCCTTATGGTAAAGAGAAAAGTGTGACATGGAAGGTGCTGTAAAATGTCCTTTGACAGAAGCCTGAGTGAAACATATTCAGAACTAGGCTGGCAGTGTAGACTGAAGCTATCTTCCTGGCCTGGCTCTACTGCTAGAATTTTAAGAGAAAGGCAGCCCCAAGAAAAAGTGAAAATCATATAACATTGTCATGTTCTGTTTTGTCATTTAATGTAAAATAAAACACCTAAAATTAGAAACCCCTATTTTCCTATGCAGCAATAGTTTATTTGTAGAAAGAAACCTTGACGATATTCTAATACATCTGGAAAACTGTAAATCAGGGTGAATGATTGAAACCGTGGCATGGTTGATCCTGCTTCCACAGTGGTGCTTAGTCATCATTGTTCTGGAAAACAATGTGTTCGGCTTTTGATTGTTTTAGATCTTTTACTTTTATTTCCTGAGAAATAGATGTATTGATATTGAAGCTGGCTAGTTGAATGATCTGTTTCTGGGCCAAAGGAAATGCAAAAGATTAAGTGCTGAAAGGTAGCTGTTGGGAAATTCAGAAAGTGAATTTTGCTTTTCTGTCAGTTGGCTGATACCAAGCTCACTTGATAATAAGAGCTCTTTAGAGGAACATAAATGTCAGTTTTGCGTCAGCTTGTAACCTGAGGAAAAGTGTGAAAGGGTAGCGCAGCCCTTCCCTCAATTTAAACTTTGTAAAGGGGCTTTTGACTGACTCCCCTTGGTTTGTGGTTTCTGGATCTAGTATTCCAGCCCATTGAATGTTTTTTTGTGGGTGTTCAGACCAAAAGAGACTTATCTGTAGACTCACACCCCCACCCTGTGGTTCTGGCCAACCAATGACGCTGGGTCAGAATGAGTCTCTTAATGGTAACATTTAGCCTATTTCAACACACTTCTCTTAAAGCAGCACGTTCAGCTTGTACTTGAACAGGGGCTTTATTACTTAACTTAAATTTTTTTAAGAAAAATAATATTTCTAAATCTGATAACTCATCTAAATTATTCTGGAATTATCATGGAAAAGTAGAAATAAGTAGTCCTACTTTAAACAACAAAGTTTCATTCATGGGCATCAAATATTAAAACATTTGTTCAACTGAGAGCTAATTCAGATTTAATTTTGAATTCTTAACTTTTGTTTTTACTGAGGATACTGATCAAAATAATAAAGATAGAAATTAAAGCTAGTATACTAAAGATATAGTAAACTAAGGTAGTTACAGGAGGGAAAATAATATAATTTGTAGAATAATATTGTAAACCTTAAATTCAGTTTTGGTTGATAATTTTGAATCTTCTTTTAGAATCATTCGTTAATTCCAAATATCTTAGCCTATGACTACGTTTTAAATTATTGGGGTTCAAATTAAAATGTGTGGCAGTTTAATGTTCTATTATCTTTCATTTAGAGGGAAGTCCTTTGAGAAGCTAACAAATTACACTGTAATTAAATTTTTAGAGCTAATGAATTAATCCCCTTAGCCACCATTTGCTTAGTTTACCTATTGAACTCAGTTATATCACTTTTACTCCATTGTTCTGGCTCATATCTGTAAGTAAAGAACCTTATTTTTTCTGATGAAGTCTTAACATTCCCAAAATGATTTCCTATTCCATAAATCTCCCACAGCTCCAAGCCATCAATCACTAAGACCCTTGTCTTATGATAACCACAAGCAAGGTAATATTAATAAAACTGATATTGTAGGGAACAGGCTAGAAAGAAAGGCTGATGTGTTCAATAAGAATCTATTATACTCTGTACCACAATAGCAACCTTTGTTTTTGTTCGAATTATATTTTAAATCCTTGTGAATACAGGCCAAAGCAAATCCTAAATAAGTAGTAACACATAGCGTTCAATTTCTGCTCCTTTTTCTTTTCTTTCCTTCTGTTACCTCTTGGTCATTTCACTCCTCATTACCACCTTTGATTGAACCTCAACTTATGGAAAAGGGCGGAGAGTGAAGTTCACTAGGCTCTCCTGCTCCTGCTAGTGTAGCCCAGGAAGGGAAAAGTGAAGGGAAGGAAGTTGTAGCAGGGTGACAAGAAGGTTTCAGAGCCTATAGATAGGCAGTATACCTTTGAATGCTTTCTTCCCATTGTGCCTTGATAACGAAGAAATAGGTTATGCTCAGATAAGCACATGCACATAACACCTTTATTTTGAGGGATAAGTAAAAAGCTTTCACTGTTTATTTGTTATTAATTAATGGTTCATGGGAGAAGTGATCTAGCATTGCCATGGTTTGAATGTGTCCTCTCCAAAATTCAGGTGTTGCCAACTTGAATATTAAGAGGTGGGGCTTTTAAGAGATGACTGGGCCATAAAGGGTCCTCCCTGGTAAATGGGATTAAGATCCCTATCAAAAAGGCTTCACCCACCATTTAGCCAGCTTGCCCTTCTGCCCATTCACCATGTGAGGACACAGTGCCTCTTCCCTGCAGAGAATGCAGAATCAAAGCAATGCAGCATCAAGATGCCATCTTGGAAGCAGAGAGCAGCTGTCCTTGTACAACTGAACCTGCTAGAAGTTTGCCCTTGGACTTTCCAGCCCATAAAACTGTGATACATACATTTCTGTTATTTATAAATTACCCAGCCTGTGGCATTTGGTTATGACAGCAAAAGAGGGAGCGAGGCCAGCACCTATAGCATGCCTATATAGAATTTCCACATTTATCATCAAATTTGCATAGGCTTCCCTGTTCCATATCCATGATGCTCCCTATTATTCTATGATAAGGAGATTGCCATCATTCTCTAGAGTTCACTTCCCTGGTTACAAACCTTAATATTTAGATCATCCTTGACACTTCTCTTCCTTTCTCTCCCCTTGCCCAGTCTCTACTATACTGAATCCATAATCAAGACCTACTGGTTTCTACCTTCTAATATCTCTTACAGATATCTACTTCTTCTCCCATCCCTTTCCTTAGGCTAAGTGGGAATCTATCTTCTGCGGGACCAACACATCTCCTAGGTTCATTTTACCATCTGGATTGTCAAATCTATGAAAATAGAGACCAAAGTTGTTTTTGATTCCTCTCTGAATCCCTGGAAATTTCCACAGGACCTGGCTTGTAGAAAGGGGAAAAAGGTGTCAGTATGCATTGCCAATAATTTTTTTAAAGTAACTAGAGAAGATGATTATAACTTTAACTTTCAAATTTCTTTACCTACTAACTACACACACACACACACATTTTTCTACAGACATACCATGTGGCATGGAGCTAAGAACTGCTGTAGACAGGTCTTGAGATCACAATCAACATACATTTCTTGAGATCTAATAGAAAATGTCCTTTCCCTCTCACAAGCTTTGCATAAAACTATTAAAGAGCCCTGAAATGACCTGAAACAGGAAGCTTTGGTTCTAGCTACCTGTTTGTAGACTGTATAGTGGATAGTTAATGCCCAGCCCAGTGCCTTAGGATGGTTAATGCCAGTGGAATCTGATAGTATGTTTACCATTTACTAGGTATGCAATCGTAGACAAATCACTTTATCTCTCTGAGATTTGGTTATTTCTATTATAAAATTAGAATAAAAATACACAACTTCCAAGGTTTTGTGAGGGCTCAAGACGATATTAATGAAGTGCCCACCACAGTGTCAAGTACATAGAGATGCCTAATAAATTTTAGTTGGACGTTTCAAATGACAATCTCTTTAAGTTACAAAATGACTTGTGCTCATCTTTCTGGCAAAAAGAGGTGTTATGATTATGGGACATTTTTATGCTTCCAAAGGCCATTTACAACTATTCAAGAATCTGCTTAAATATAATGGAGAAATTGGCAGGGCAGCTATTATTTCTCTCAATTTTTCTAAAAATAAAGAACTAGAGACCCAAAGAATTGCATGAATTTCACAAGGTCATAGAGTGAGTTAGTAACTAACTTGGAAATGGGCTTAGCCTTTGGGACTTCTCATCTGTTTTTGTCGCTGGTCCCCCAGTAACAAGAGCTTAATTCATTCCAAAGATGCTTGAACTGTGGGTATAAATGTTTCAATGTACCCAGGCTTTCTGGAACTGTCAATGTTAAGCATATTTTAAGATACAATAAATATTCTGCAATTTCACTACCTGCTTAGCCTAGCCTAGCCTTTCTATTTAAAGCTGTATTTGGTCCCACATTCATTTACTCATTAAAAGTTATAGAAACAAAACTATGTGTGAGGCACCATGAAGAGATGCAAAGGTGTCCTGCTGTCAAGTGCCCTGCCCTCATTGATTCCTTATCGTCTAAGAATAAATCTGCTAAAATGACCAGCAGCCAACTGAGGGAAAAGACCACCATTAGAGGTTTTCCTTCCAGTAGAATCATCAACCCCCTGGAGATGGGAGATCAGCCTAAAGACACTAAAGACACAGCAATCTACCTTTCAGCAATTACTCAACCCTATTCCAGCAAATCACCAAATGGAGAGAATCTTTTATAAAAGAAAGAAGGAAAAGAAAGGCTAGATAGAAATGAGATCCAGAAAATATTTCTGGGTGGTAGCATGCTGAAGTCCAGATGGAAATTTAGCATTAATTTGGCTAACACTATTTCAGTCACAGCACATTTTCAACTATTTATTTTTGTACTGAGCCTCTCCTAGTAAGGTGGGTATCAAATGGAAATTTTTTTTCTAAGGTGGCATTTCAAATAATAACAATAATAATAAAATCCTGGATCAGGAACACTTTTTCCATTAGATGCACAAGGAAGCAAAGCAGGAAGCTTGAATGGTCCTATATTTTTTGGCTAATTGAATCTGTTCATGTAAATGACATCTCTCCATTTCTTCCTTTAAAACGTTTGTTTTTCTATCCTTTTAAATGATTGGCTCCAACTTTGAGATGCTTGTTTCTTTAGTGTTGATACCCAAAAATGAATGCAGTCCTCTAATTTATACCATGGGGGAAAGGAGAGCTGGAGTATGAGAGGTGGATTTTATCCGTGCCATGGTTACATACAGAAAATTGATTTTCCAACCATACCAAATGATAAAGTCCATCTTTGATATATTCCTGTCTCACTGCTTTCCAGGTCTTAAGGCATCTGATCTCAGGTCAACTCCCCTTGGAGTGTAATTTAGAATACAGTCCCTTCCCTTTAGAGGTTTCATGCCACAGGGCATGGGTATGTTTTCTTTGGCTAGGACAGACCTTATGAAAGAAATTATTCTGCTGCCTAACTGACAGAGTTGGGCATGGGGTACAGAGGAATGGAGCCTCTCCCAGTGGCCCTTTGCCTGGAATTTGTCCTAAAAGCATGAAACTAAGCAGGATTTGTAGCAGACAGATGTGGATAATATATGCACTACCTTTCCATTCTGGTGTCTGTTTGCATGAGAATGATAAACTGCAGGACTTTAAATGTGGCCCTAGGTAATGGTGAAGTTGTGAACTCTTGGAGAGACCTGGTCCCGGATTTGATTGGAAAATCTATTATGGACAGATCTTCTGGCCAAACAAACAAACAAAAAAATCCTCCAAAAAACAGGCAACAAAAAAACTCCCATAGTGCCAGGTCTGCTGGAGCAAGCTTTCTGAAGACAATAAACTAAAGATTTTTAGTAGTCCATGAAAAGTATGTATGTTATAAGCAGACAACAGTCAAATTTGGTGGCTGGTCGATACCGCTTGCTCTAAAACTACCTAAAAACTGGGGCTACTCAGCAGGTCAATGGTGTTTATTCAAAAACCTCTTATTACCTGGGCCAACATCTTAACCTAGAATTACTGATTGGTCCAAGAGTTTGTTTCTTTGGTTCTTTTTTGTTTGTTTGTTTTGGATGAGTTTCCAGGAACAATTACAGTGAAACTATTGTTGTGTAGTGAAAAGAATCCCTTCTTGGGTCATATGAGTTCTAGTCTGCCTCTGCCATTTTAATTGTAAGCAAATTGTTACCTTACATATAATGTGAGAGAGATTATTTACATGACTTCCAGCTTACCTTTTTTTTCACTCCAAAACATTATAGTATCAGTGCCACCAGACTTATCACAGTGAGTCAAATGTAAAAGTTAAGTGTCTAACATCAGCAATTTGTACCTCCATTGCCTGAAGTCTAGTGGTTTGTGGGAAATATATGTTATTGATTATATTATAAGACATTCATTAATTTTTTTGAAATTTAAATTGGAGGTAAAACCTGGGAATTGAGATGACCTTTTTCTTGCTCTCTCACTAGCACATTTCTTCTAAACCAAGAACTGAACTTCCCATTTGTACACGGCAGCCAGCTTAGGTCTCAGCTTAGAGCAGGAATTGGCAAATAAATCATGACCCTCAGGCCACATATAGCCTGCAACCACCTGTTTTTGTAAGACCGAAAGCTAAGAATGGTCTCCTCCATATATATTTTTCTCTGTATTTTTAAATAGGTGAAAAAATATCAAAACAAGAATAATATTGTACAACATGAAAAATACATGAAATTCAGATCTCAGTGTCCTTGAATAAGGTTTTATTGGAACACAGCCACACTCATTTGTTTACTACTATCTGTGGATGCTTTCATACCACCACAACAGAATTGAGTAGCAGCATCAGAGACAGTGCAGCTAGCAAAGCTGAACATTTTTACTGTCTATCTTATTATTAAAATATTGCCAACCTCTGGCATGGAGGGAGAGTATGAACTGTCAGAAATACATTAGGAAAGAGAGAAAAGAGAAATAATTACTAAGAAGAAAAATGTAAAAGAGGAAAACAATAATGATTACTAAATTGTAATTTCAATAACGTTAGCCATATTTGTTTATGTATAATACTACTACCATTTTGAAAATATAGCACATAGACTATTTTATTAGTCCTAGGCCAAAAGAAAGTTATGAAGGAGTAAGATAAGTAAGATATTCTCTATTTTACTGAAAGATAGCGAGGCCCAGAAAAGTTCAATGTGAGCCACACAGCTAGTTAGCCCTCAGAGCCAAGACTTTAATTCAGGGCCCTGAAGATTTATTCCAGTAGGCCTGACATATACAACATACAACAGAAGAGGACTGGGGTGAAAGGGAAGGGTCATTCTGGGAACACTGAATTAAAGCCTTACTAAAAGACTGAATTGTCACTCTTCCTACAGAATACACTTAAAACCTCAGGTTGACCATGTCATCCCATATGTTGATTCTATTAAAGGTAACACACACACACACACACACACAAATATATGTGTAAAACATTTATGTGTTTCTAAAAGATTTACCATTATCCAAAAAATCGTCAACATATAAACCATTTAGTTTAGACAACACTCTGTTTTCAATACCTACACAAATACTCAGTCATTTGGGCTATATTTTTATATTCTGTGTAGTATGAAACAAAAAGGACAATAATGTTCAGATCTCAAGATTTATATCTTCGAACAAATGACCAAATACCAAATTAAAAATAAAAAACTAACTAAATAAGTTCTAGATCTAGCAAACGACAGGAACGCCAAAAACTGTCATTTCTGATCCCTACGTCTTGTGAGAAAGTAGCCAATAAATGCAGCCGTGGTCTCTCCCACCTCAGCAATCACCACCAACCCCAAATCCAGAGCAGCTGATACGATTTAGTGGCACAGGAAGAGACAAACATGTGGGAAAGCAAACCCTGAAAGTCAATTGGATTATAAAGTGGAGACTTTTGTGATAAAGGGGACTTAGTTTTACAGCTTAGTTGAGCACGAGTGGGGAGAAAAAAGAAAGAAGAAAAATCACTCTGGGTCTCTTTGCTTAAGTTATTTTGCAGATTTATTGAAACATGCACGTGGTAGAAAATGACTTCCAGAAGTTAGAATTTTAGCTAAGCCATACTGTGGTGGCTGGCTCTCCTGTGCAAACATGGCCTCATGCTCTGAGCTCTGAGGTAATGTGAGGTAACTGTTTACACTCAGGAGCGCTTGACAATGTTAATTGCAGGATGCCTCTGGCCCAAGCTGGCATGGCACTCCTGGATCCTCCACTCTGATTAGAAATTTGTGAAATATAACACATCTTGCCAGGTACAGTCACGTTTGGGTCAAGCCATTTTTACCAAGTAAAAAGAAGTGGGAAAATATAGTGGAAATACACACGTGTGAGCGCACACACACACACACACACAGGAGGTCATAGTAGCCAATGCCGAGTCTACACAAGCCCACTTGATTAGGTATTTTAACTGACCATGACATTCAAAACGATCAAGCCATTCTTAATGGGAGATGTAGCATTTGGTTGGTTGCTCCTGGCTCTCCATTCTTTCCTGCGGTTAGTGTTTGCTATGGAACACGGAGCCTTGCTTATTGATAATTGGGGACACTTTATTAAATGCCAATGTACTGGCGAGGTGAAGCCACTTCACTAATTTCTTGGCCTCCTAATTTATAGCCAAAAAGTCAACAAACAGATCTGAGCTATGCCTACAGGAATCCAAAACAACTGGTGAATATTGTTTGATCCACTTCATCAGTTTGATCGAATTCACAGGTGGCTTAATGCATCTGGGTAGAAATAGCCACAAGCTTAATTCATAGTAAAACAAAACATGATCAATTTAAGTAGCCCATTGAGAAAAATACAGTCAAGCACTTTGTTTGCTGGAAGGTCATGCTAAAGGGAAATCGCTGTTTACAGAATTTCACGCAGCCCTTTTTGGCTCTGTGTGATGCTGGGAATAAGGTCTTCCTCCCCTGGAATGTCTTAGCATTTCATTTAATACTAGTATGTGGGTTAGATACTATCCATGTGTAAGAATTTGGTGCTATTTTTCATTCACTATTAATTTATACTTTTCTTGAAGTAAGGAATGATGATGTATTTTTGTATTACGTACGGCACAATGTCATCCACGGACTAGTTCCTCTAGAAATATGTGATAAAAACAAGTTAAAATAATTAATGATGGATACACAAGTCTCTTATGTTTCTTGGGGCTCTTCTATTGCCAGTAATTCATTCAACTATGCTCATAGTAGAGATATCCTTTGTTATAAGCATGGTCCTTGTCATTTCGGGTATACAAATATAAATGGGACACACTTAACTGGCTGCAGATAATTTAGGGGAAAGCTATTATGAGAAGAAACATCTTTAACAGAATATAGAATAGGGTATATTTTATTAGAGAGGTCCAAACAAAGAAGAGGATTCAAAGAAGAGGTTTTGTCATTTAACTTGTTGATTAATTGCCTCTTCATCTACTAAATATTTATTTTAGTCAATCACGAAAAACATCAATACATGATAGTATTTGTTATCACCTATATAGTGTTTTGTGCTGTAAGCTACTTTCAATACATTACAGGTATTAATTCACTAAATCCTCACAACAAACTGGTGAGGTATATATTACTATCATCTCTATTAGACAGATGAAAAAACCTGGGGAACAGAGAGATGTTAAATAACTTGGGCAGTATCACACAGCACATAATTAGTGGAGTTGGAATTTGATCCCAGGCACTCTGGTTCAAGGGTTTTGTCCTATTAACCAAAATACCAGTGTTGACTTAACCCTTGCTCTTTGGGAGTTGATGATCTAGAACAGGGGATGCAAATATTTCCCATAAAGGGCCAACTAGGAAATATTTTTGGTTTTTTTTGGCCAGAGGGTCTCTATTACCACTCTTAACTCTGCTGTTAAAGTAGGACAGCCTCCCTAGATAGTGTGGAACCAAATGGGCATAGCTGTGTTCTAATAAAACTGTATGTCTAAAAGCAATCAGCTGGTTGAATGGCACCTGCAGGTTGTAGTTTCCTGACCCTATCTAGAAGGAAAGAAGTATATAAGCAAGCAAACACAGAAGGATTTTACTAGTTGCAATAGGTGTGAGGTTGGGAATGGTCTGAGATAAGAAACAATGGGTCTAGCGAGCATGAGAGAAGAGAGAAACTAGGCAGATAGAGTGTTCAGATGAGGTCTCTCAGAAGCAGTGGCCTTTACATAGGGTCTAATGGTGAGCGCTCCAAGCAAGCAAAAAGGAGCCAAAGAAACACCATTCTGGATGGAGGGAATAATAAGATAAAGGCCACAGAGAAGTTAGAAAAATATTGGTGAGGCATGTTCTAAGAGTAAATTGTGTGAACACAAAAGAGAGTGGTGATGTCTTCCATAAGGGCCAAGCAAGGTCACAGAGGGCCTTGTACACTGTAGTGAGGATGGATATTCCTAAGGTCTCTGGGAAGACACGGAGGAGTCCAAGTCGGGCTCAAAAACAAGGCAAATTGTACATGTTTTTAAAGGGATAAAGTAGACTTTGGGCTTAGCCTAGGGGCCTAGGTGGAGTTTTGTTTCAACGTTAGCTTATAATTTATATGTATAGAAAAGCTAAGGCAGGATATAATACTTTCCAAAAATTGAAACATAAAATTATACCTGTTGGTGTACAATACTAAACTCTAAAATTTATCGTATATAATTCTATTTAACTCACAAGAGGATTGCTAGATGCCAGGTGCTGTGCTAAACATTAATGCAAAAATATACATATCTCGAAAAAGAGCTCTGTGTGTACTAGAGTTAAATAAGGGCATAGCCAATACAACATTCATTACTCCCTAAGGGAGTTCAAATCCCAGTTGTGCAGCCTTAGCACATTACTTAAATGCTCTATGCCTCAGACAGAACAGGATGATAATAAAATATGTGATTTCGAAAGTGAGGATGAGGAAAAACGATGATACAGACAATATGAAGTTCCTAGACTAAAAAATAAATGTTAGCTACTTTCATGAGGAGATAATATTTCATAATTATCCTTAAGAAAATATTAGGCATGCACTCTATCAACTAATAAGTACACACACACATATAATTTAATACAACTAAAAACAGAGAGCAATTCATTGTTTCCTAAGTGACAAAACACATTCTAAAGATGTTTTAAAGCTATAGGATTTCAAAGAAGGGAGAAACCAAAGAAAGGTTCTACAGTGAGGATATTTTGAGCCCCTGCCTCCTCTGCAACCAATGACTATAAATAGCATTAAGGGGGCCAGTGTAGTTTTAGTTTTAAATTTACATTTTGGGCACTATTTGGAACTCAGCTTCTTTCAGACATATCCTAAACTCACCAAGATTTTCTAGGCCAAGAAAGGGAATATGTAACCTAGGATTTGTACATTTGACCATATGCTGGCAGAGCTCATCATAACAGTGTTTAGTATTAGAAATAAGTCAATAGAAGACAAGTCATGCCTATGCTACCCAAACCAACGTCATCTATAATTATAACAAAAGAGTCTTAGAATATAAATGTAATATCACATACAATTTTAGGAAGTAAGATATGGGGAAAAGGCTTAATATTTAGTAATGTATGGTAAATTCTGTAGCATAATTAGGTTTCTCATAAAATGCTATATCAACATTTCATCTTGTACATAAAATTGTAATACCAAAGTAGAATGATGTTGCAAACACACCTATATAGATCACTAGAAGAGTAATTTTCTCTCTTGAGAGCTTCATAGCATAGAATAATCTGAAGAACTATAGCATATAGATATACTGAAATAAATTGCAAGAATGCCGAAAAATGAGACCTCAGTGGTATAAAATGAAGTAAGAGCGATCAAGTTAAATTCATTTTGTTTTTAATGTGTACTTTGAGAATGGCACAGATTACAAAATAGAAACTTGAGAGTAATTTTTGTGGAGTATGTGTTTTGAATCCCATGTAATACATAAAGAAAATTGCCGTGAGTTGTGAAAATTATTTTCTTCATTTCAACCAGGAGCTTGGTTCTTTACAATGATAATATGGTGTTAAAAGTTTGATTGCAAAATGGCTGTGCTCTGGGGGCAGCTTCTGTGCTGCTTTTGTGGTTTCTGCTGATACAAATTTGATATTTTACAAATGCAGAATATGAAATATATTCCTAACATGTGTTCCATACACTTATAATACACCAAAATGTAAAACAGCATATGCTTGGGACATTTCTTGGCTGTGTGCTTAATGCAGTATATCTGGAACCCGTTAAATGTTATTATAGAAATAATTGAAACATTTCGCACAGTTTCATGCAGAGAATTTTGCATGTTAAGCTCATACTCCTTTCTTCAGTTATAGAAGACTTTACATGACTGATACACAAATGTTTCCATTAGAATCAGGAACACGGATATGGTGTTTCTTTTTATGAACCAGTGTTAGGTAAACTTTGGCGGTATTTCAGACTTAATTTTGCCAACAACCACCTATCACTGAATAGATTCATGAAGAGAGGTTTTTCTACAAATGAATTATATTGAAAATAAAGAGAGACGCGATTTCTACTTTCACAATTTAAAAAATGACATCCTTTATTCCTCTTAAATTCATTTTTCTCCTTCTGTTTCTTTGCTGAAGGTTCTTTGTTTATCCCGGTGTCACATCAGTATTTTCTCGGTGATAAGTTGTAATATTTAATCATTCAGATATAACTCCTGCTTTCATTTGTGATGGGGAGTGTAATCAGTTTTTAGTATGATTTCTGGCTTCAATTTAAACAAATTGACAATTTATATTTCCTATGGTGAATTCGGAAATGAATGACCTGATAGAAAGTCTGAAGTGATTCAGTAATAGCTTTAAATTATTATTCATTATTATTACTTTTTTGAGACAGGGTCTCACTCTGTCACCCAGGCTGTAATGTAGTGGCATGATTATGGCTCACTGGAGCTTCAACCTCCCCAGGCTCAGGTGATTCTCCCCACTCACTCCCTCGGCCTCTGGTATAGCTGGAACTACAGGTGCACGCCAACATGCCCGGCTAAATTTTATATATTTTTGAAGAGACAGTTTCACCATGTTACCCAGGCTGGTCTTGAACTTCTGGGCTCAGCCTCAGCTTCCCAAAATGCTGGGTTTACAGGCTTGAGCCACCGCACCCTGCCCAATATTAATTTTTTATTTCTGAGAATTGAATGCCACTATTATTTCCAGATCATTTAGAAACTACATAAAATGATCTAGTTTTTCTCACGACAAACAGCACCATTTATTTTACTGAAAACCAGTTGTTATCACTAAAGTATGGTATGAGCCTATATGTACATTTCATTGATAGTGGGCCTCTCCATGTCAGTGGTTCTCCAAAGTGGGGTCCCCAGACCACCATCACTATCATCACTTGGGAACTTCTTAGAAATGCAAACTGACAGGCTCCCCCAGAGACCTACTGAAACGGAAACTGGGAATGAGGCTTGGTAGTCTTTGCTTTAACAGGCTCTCCAGATGATCCAGAAGCATGTTCAAGTTTGAAAAGCATTGCTCTAGAAGGATGGATCCATCTCATCATGCACTGAGATGATGAGTTTCAACATCCTGCTAGAATCCTCTGTTCAATTACAGGGCCTATGACAGGTTGGAGGGAAAACATTTATGTTAAAGTCAAATACATCTACTAGAGATAGAATAGACAAAAGATAACGAATCTCAGATTCTGGGAGAAATATTCTTCTTGCTTTCCCTCGCCCTTGTCTGCGTACCATATTTCCTCTGCCAAAATACACTTCCATAAGCGCGTGCACAGGCACACACACACACACACACAGAGATTTATCTACCCCTAAAAATAAAGATAACTTGTCCATCCCCCGCTTTCATTTAAGTAAAGATTTTCCATAAGACAAGTATCTCAAGAAACAGAAATTTCATTTTCCAGCCAATGTGTGAATATTATCCGGGCCTCACAAAATGTTAGAGAGATTTACAAAAGGTGAGGATCTACTAATGACTTTTTTTTTTTTTTCACCATGTTTAAGACCTAAAAGTAGGAATCATGAATTTCCTCAAACTTAAAATTGGTCAAATAATTAATTTGTATATTTGATGTATAGTGGAACTTACGGATTAAAATGATTTGTTTTTATTATTAGGGAGTCTGTAGAATAAGCCATTGCATGAACTCACCCAGAGTTGTCCTATGCCTGTCTGACAGTTGTTAAAGGCAGTATCATCCCGTGCCACATGTGGTTAAGAAAGGTGATTCTGAATCTGAGTTTCACCACTTTTTAGTTTTGTGAACGACAGCAAATAACATAGACTGCTTGATTTTCTCCTTTCTCCATTGAAACGTGGAAATAATAAGAAAATCTACTTTATAGCATTGGTAGACAAAAAAAAACAAGATAGTGTTTATAATGCCTGGCACATTTAATAAACATTAGCTATCACTAAGCTGAATTTTCACTGACCATCTCTCTTGAGATCACATTCTCATCCTTATTTTATTTCCTTGATTGATGTGTCAAAACATTACTTTGGAAACACACAGCATAAAGTTTCCTTTCCATTGAATTTTCAATAAATTATGAGCTTTCACCGTAATGATATGCATTTACCTTAATTCCTCCCTTTGAAAAAACTCCCTTAACGTTTATATTAATGAGTCTTTTCAGTAGTTATGAGTCTGGACTATGCTCTTCCAAAGAAGTTTCCTCATAAATTAGCATTAATTGATGTCCAGTTTTTTGGAAAATGTTAGCACACATTATTTATGGCACGTTCTGTTCGTGTGGCGCCTCTTAATGTGAAAAAAAAAAAGTTTTCAAAGGAGGTTCAAATGCTGTTTCCTTTGCTTGCAAAATGGTGAAAGCCACGGGCTTTTCGTATTTGGCAAGCTTTCAGCAATATTTCTAGTTGAAGAGCATGTAAGTGATCTGAAGTCAAGGGCAAATTTGGGATCACTCTCAATGTCGTGGTTTTTTCCACATCCATTTTAAGCCTGCATGAACTGTGGATGCTGTACCCAAGTGACAAAGACACATCCCTCCAATATTAATAAGAATGCCTTGTATCCAAAATGAAGCAACATTTCAGAAAGGTTGGCATCACTTCTACCAATCCTAGGGTATGAGAAAAACACATCAGGACATAAATATATTTAGTTTTATTCCTTGTGGTATATCCGTACATGTGTGTAAATGGACCATTTGTACTTTTCTAAGCATCTTAATAGACTAGAAGAGGGAAGAAAGCAAGAATCCATAAAAATAAAGTTGTAGTTTGATTTCATTCTGTAGAAAAAGTTATGTAATACTATACGCAGAAATCTTCCTAAAAGTTGGAGGCTTTTTCTCAATGTTAAACATCATAGATTAATGGGTATGGACTAAACACTGGCACAGATGTTCTGGAAAGCTGATCCTTAAAGATACATGCAGTGGGTCATTAGGGTCTAGCACATAGTGAATTCTCAATAATTTGTGTTTGTTACTTTCATTTTTCCCATTCTTATGTGCTTCGTGATTTTTGTTTTGTGCCATTTTCAATTCTGTGTATTTGCTGATTTTTGGTAACAAAGACTTAAGAAGGCTCTTGCTTACAGATAAATTCATTTTTCATTATAAGAAAATATAGAACTAGTCACTTATCCTAATACAATCAACCACATAAATGTCAATCTATATTGGATTTTCTTGGGAGAAAACCAAGTTCAGCTGAAAGTATTTCCATAAAAACGTAGATTGATGTGATAAACATAGAATGTTATTTGCATCAAATATAAACCCTGATGAAATGAAAAAGACAGGTCAAAAGACTTTTTTTATTTTTTATTTTTATTTATTTATTTATTTTTGAGACAGTCTCGCTCTGTCGCCCAGGCTGGAGTGCAGTGGTGCGATCTCAGGTCACTGCAACCTCTGCCTCCCGGGTTCAAGCAATTCTCCTGCCCCAGCCTCCGGAGTAGCTGGGACTACTTGGGAGGCCAAGTCAGGCGGATCATGAGGTCAGGAGTTCGAGACCAGCCTGGCTAATATGGTAAAACCGCATCTCTACTAAAAATACAAAAGACTATTTTTAAAGTAAGTTCCATTGTAAGCCCAATCTTTGAATAATAAATGAGCCTACAAACAATTTTTTTCCTCTAAATAATTTGTATTTTTATTAAGGAGATGACATATACACAGGAAATAAGAGAAAGCTAGAAATGGTGTACAAAAGACTACATGATTTGCTGCTTTGTTCTATTCATAACTATAGAAATTCCAAAGAGATATAAATATTTTTGGCAGTCCACAATTTTTCAGGATTTGAGTCAGAAGAGGGGCTGGTCCCAAAAATACATGACCCTTCCCAGAGCGGGTGCTACCAAAAAGATTATCTCAAAGTCAAGGAGGAAAAATAAACCATATTAACAGTCAGTCAATTATACTAACATAGAAAAAGGAAACAATTTCTGATGTGAAAATAAAGCAATTGTTTAGAAGCTTAGATAAGCCAAACCACCAAAGTGTGGATGGGCTTGAAATAAAAAGCCAATATGGGCCTGGCATGGTGGCTCACGCCAGTAATCCCAGCCCTTTGGGAGGCTGAGGTGAGAGGATCACCGTAGGCCAGGAGTCTGAGACCAGCCTGGCCAACATAGCGAAACCCCGACTCTACTAAAAACACAAAAATTATCTGGGTGTGGTGGCACGCCCCTGTAGTCCCTGGGAGGCTGAGGCAGGAGAATTACTTGAACCCGGGAGGTGGAGGTTGCAGTGAGCCGAGATCAGGCCATTGCACTCCAGCCTGGGCAACAGAGCGAGACTCTGTCTGGGAAAAAAAAAAAAAAAAAGAAAAACAGAAAAAGCCAATATGAGAAAAACAGAGGCTGGACTGAGGAACAGACATGGTGAGCTGCAACGTGGAATAGGTCTACCACAATCTTCCCAGAGCTTAAACAGTCATGTGGAGCCTTGCTGAGAGGATACAGCATTTCTGACATGTTTGTGGAAAAAAGACTAGTTAGAGGTCAGATTTTGTCAGTATCAAAGACCATTGAGGGTAGAAATGGAAAAGTTGCAGGCATAGAGATTTAGATTTGGATAGTGGTTCTGTCCCTGTGTACTGTTTTGCAACAGATTGGGAAGCCATACAGGGTTCTTGACCTTCTATATTCTCATCTATGAGACAGGATGAGCGACATAAACTTTTTGAAATTCTTCTGAGGGTTGGCAATGATGTATAGTTACCACAAGATCTAACACAAAATATGTGTGTTTTTTTCACATATTCAAAACCTATTTTTTTTTTTTAAAAAAAGTGGATTTGTTTTATTTTAGATTGGGGGGGGTACATGTGCATGTTACTTACATGGGGATATTGCATACTGGTGGGGATTGGATTTCTAATGTACCCATTATTCAAATATTGAACATTGCATCCAATAGGTAATAAAAATGTTCCTAGTGAACGATGGCTATTTTTATTATTGTTGTTATTATTATTGGCTCAACTTTCTATCCAGTCTTTAAGTCCTCATGATAACATAAACATCATTTTACGTTCTAAGCAGTGCTTGAATAACAACTGTAAAATTTTTTTCTTTTACTCCTAGAAGCCCCCATTCCGTCTATTAGAAAAATTTTCTGTTAAATTAAAATGTACTTATTCAGGTGACAAATTTTCTGCATTAGTTTAATGATGGGTAAGAAATAAATCTATGGCTGGGCACAGTGACTCATGCCTGTCATGTCAGTACTTTGGGAGGCCGAGGCAGGAGGATCACTTGAGCTCAAGAGTTCAAGGCCAGCCTGGGCTATATAGCGAGACCTTATCTCTACTAAAAAATAAAATAATAATAATTAGCTGGGCATGGTGGTGCACACCTGTAGTCCCGGCTACTTGGCAGGCTGAGGCAGGAGGATTGCTTGAGCCCAAGAGATGGACGCTGCAGTGAGCTATGATCATGCCACTGCACTCTAACCTTGGTGACAGTGAGGCCCTGTCTCAAAACAAACAAACAAACAATAAACAAAAAACAGAAAGAAATAAACCTAAAATCTCTTTTATGTAGTAGCATGTCCATACTCTGCTTATACGTTTATGTCTTTGCTTCTGTTTGGCTATCTTAGCTACATATCAGTGTTGTCTCATACGCAGGGAACTAAGTGGTTGCGCTCTCTCTCTCTCTCTCTCTCTCTCTCTCTGAGTTTATTCTTCTATCTGATAGAAGTAGTTTTGAAACAAAGTCTTGGTATGACTTAACCAACACAGAATAGATATAAGCAATTACTTTTCTTACCTCTGAATAATATTCTTCTAGTAAAGCCTAAATCACATTAGCTTTCAGATGACCATATTACAGTATTGATGAAGGCACAGTGTCATCTTAAACCTCTTTCTAGGGGCTAATGCCTCAATGAATCAATTCTTCTACCGCCTAAGATACATCAATCTAGGAGCTAATCCATCCCTCCATCAATTCTTCTATTCATTTGAGAATGGTAAGTTTTGCTTTCCACATATTTCCAGAGTGAAAAGGCACTTTATTGAATCTACATAGATTTAAGAAACAGAGATTCCCTCTCCTACTAGGTTGATATAGTCCCAGAGTCCCTGACAGTTGATATGTGAGCTGAGTAGTTACATTATTTTGTTTGTTTTTCATTTGGTTCTACCGAGCAGATCTTATTTGCATCATCTAAGCATCGTCCTGCATCTAGAGAACAAAAAATTCGCTATTTCATAAGAGAATGTAGAGACAGGCAGACTTAACGTGTTGTTTACATACTTTTGCTTTTAATTTGTTTTCTCCATGTTCCTCTTGCTTTTTATTTTCAGGTTCTATTTTCCCTTTAACCTTTATACCTAGCCAGGTAAGAAAAATGTAGTAATTTCAAATTTCAGTAAACTGCATTTCAACAGTAAACAAGCGAAAGTGACCACATTCGTGTCATGTTCTAATAAATATTAGGGTCTGACGCAGATTGGGGTTTTTCCTGACTGCTTTGGGAAGTATTGACGTTCCAGCAATCAGTCTTTGCTAAATTTTTAAACTGATTTTCTAGATGTTCTGCACTCGACATTGAACATGAGGCTCATTGTATTCTCTATTAAATGACACGGTTAAAGCTTGAAGCAGAAATTTTTGACTGTAATCAGGCATAAAGGAAATAGGAAAATTTATCCCAATGAATTGTATTCTTCTTCATTATCAAAAAAGGTAAAGAATGTTGATAAAACATGCACATCTGTTTACTCACAATTTAGTATTCCTATGCTTAAAGATAGATTTTCTGCTAAAATAGAAAGATACAGATCTCTCCTGAAGAGCTTCAGAAAACTTTCATATTAAAAAGGCATTCATCTGCTAACGATGAAATATTTTTCTTGCTGTGATTGTTCTATAGAACAATTGCTAAAAGCAATTAGAAGTAAAAGATACAAGTAAAAACCAATAGTTATTGTCAACAAGGAGAAAGTATCTATCCTATATATAGTTCAAGGTAATCGTAAGTATTCAATTCATGATACTAACATTTTCAGGACCCAAATTTCTGATCCTTTTAAGAGATTTATTTCCCATGCCATTTAATAGTCCCATTGCCTGGAATCAAGTTCAACCCACAATGTCTAATCTAACAAAAATGTTAATGTAAAAGAAAAACTAACATTTTCCAAAGTGCTCATAGACGACAGACTGCAACAATATTTCACTTATATTTATGATTACTTAGAAGTCTGTGCTCTCTTAACAGCCTACTTCTAAACTTCTGAAAATAGTTTCCTCTGGATTTGATAATTTTCGAAAAATAACTAAACAGGGAAGCAGACGAGATTCTGAAAATGAATTAGGTAAAATTCCTCAAGTGTGGGGTTAATTAGAGAAAAAGTAACTCTGGAAATCTGAATCATAAGCTATTTCCAAAGTATGACTTTTTATTACTTTTAGGAATATAATAGGAACAAGCAGCTGAGAGTGTTACCAAGTAGGAACACTGCCAGATGTGCTTAGATAAGTAGATAAAAAGTAGTTGTAAATAAAATGGTGTACTAGCTACATATAGGTAAATTTATTTTTAATAATTCTTGAAAAGTTTTAAAATAAGAATCAAATATTTTATTCCATAACATGTTTATTTGTATGATGACACACAATTCAATTCAATCAGTTTTCACCTTATTTTCAAGAGAGTGAAAAACAAGTAAGTTTTCACCAAAAATACATCTTTTCTTTTTTTTTTAGATGGAGTTTCACTTTGCCGCCCAGGCTGGAGTGCAGTGGTGCGGTCTTGGCTCACTGCAACCTCTGCCTCCCTGGTTCAAGCAGTTCCCCTGCCTCTGCCTCCAAGTAGCTGGCACTACAGGCATGTGCCACCACGATTGGCTATTTTTTGTTTGGTTGGTTTTTTTTGTATTTTTAGTAGAGACAGGGTATCACCATGTTAGCCAGGCTGGTCTCTATCTCCTGACCTCAGGTGATCCACCCTCCTCAGCCTCCCAAAGTGTTGGGATTATAGGCGTGAGCCACCACTCCCAGCTCCCAAAATACATTTTTATTCAGAAAAGCAAACTTACCAATAGCAAGATGTGCTGAACATACACATTTTATTGAAGGGTGAGCAAATGTGAGTAAACCAGGTCTCACTGAAAGAGCTAAAAGCATGAGAAGAAGCATTTAATTGACATTTGAACTGTGGTCATGTAAGATGTGATTTAACATAAAATTACTGCCATGTTTCCTGGCGTATCTTCTCCCATTCAGCCTCCTAAATAGAACTCTTTCTTGCAGCATTTTGATTTACATGTGATATTCTGTTGACCAATGTTTCTGAGAGTTGTGGTTAAACTCATAGTCTCTGGAAATTCTAGTAGCACCTTGCACAATCCTGGGTAATGTATTTTCTCTGTTTCTTCATCTGTTAAGTACTAACTCATTTAATCCTCACAACTACGAGAATTTTTTCTCATAGAAAATATTTTTGTAGAAAAAAATTCTCAAATTTTCTTAAAGTTGTGAGGATTAAATGAGTTAATACTTCAAAATTCTTAGAACAATGTGTGCCACATATTAAGTCCTAATTATCATTTGCCAGAAGGCAAATAACCTAGAACAAGTACCCTCGTAGTTTTCCATTTATCCAATGCTCACTATTTGCAAAGTTCTGTGCTCTGCAAATACTTGTATGAGAGATGCAGAGTTTTATATAAACATTTTTATAATTTAAGGTGGGTTTTAATTTAGAAGAGGAGAAATCCTTTCTGCAAATGTCTATAAAAAATGACTATGGGCTTTGTGTTTGGACCTGACAGTCAAAGATTATTTAATGCAAGACAAGTTTAAGATCATGGAATTTAGTGGGCAAATCACACATATTCTTTGAGCACGTTCCCACTGTCAGGCACTGAGCTGGCTGGTGGAGGATAATGTAAAGATGACATTTTCTCATCTCAAGTTACACTTAGTAAAGCACACAGACCTATAAGCAAATAATTCTACCACAGTGATAAACTAGAATTAAGATATGCACGAGGAAGGATGGAGTGAATTATTTTGGCAGGGAGGAAAGCATTCAGACAAGGATCAGGAGATGAAGAGAGTTGACCATGTCTCCAGGAACAAATCCAAGGCAGTGATGGGCATGCTAGATTGGTGACTCTTGCATACTGTGACTGGGAGGCATGGAAGTCAGTGTGGTACACTTTGTACACTTTGCACCTGTCAGTAGTTGAACATGGCAGACAGAAAATGAAGGGGCACAGAAGACATGCCTGTAAGCAGACATCTCTGTTCAGAATGATTATTTGTAATTCATATTTCAAATTACAGTATATATGAGAAAATTATGGAGAAAGACTGATGGAATAATTATACCGGTAAGGCCAGAAGTAAATACAGAAGGATTCACCATTACTGCACACACACTAGGCACTATCATTTGAATCTGCCTTCTCTGATCTTATTCAAATTCAGGTCTTGCTGCTTCCTCAAAGATCTTGCTTAAAAATAGGAATCCTTACAAATAAAAGTCTTCAAATATTATTCTGTTTTCTGAAGGAAGAGGTCTATGTGATTTTCTTTCAAGCCACTTTATTTTTGGCAAGATTTAGAGAAAAGCTCTCCTTTAAAAAATATAAGTTTTCCTTCCTAGAGGCACAATACTCAGACATGAGGAAATATCAGTCAAGAAGACAAAATAAACATGTAATTTATAAGTGCTTTAAGCAAACTAGAATATACTAAATATTGTAGTAAGTCTGAGTTCTCGTGGGCCTGTGTGTGAGAGAGACAGGAAGGAGGGGTGAGGGAGAGAGGGAGAGAAAAAAAAAGGGTGAGAAAGAAAGAGCCAACGAGGAAAAGGAAGAAAAAGAGGGAAGGAGAAAAGGAGGGAAGGAAGGAAGGAGAATGCAAGCAAGAAAGAAAGATAGAGAAAAAGAAAGGAGAGAGAGAGAAAGAAGAAAGAAAAAAGAAAGAAAAGAAAGAGAAAGAAGAAAAAGAAAGAAGAAAGAAGAGAAAGAAGGAAAAAAGAAAGAGAAGAAAGAAAGAAAAAGAGAAAGAAAAAGAAAGAAAAGAAAGAAAGAAAGAGAAAGAAAGAAGAAAGAAAGAAAGAGAAGGAAGGAAGGAAGGAAGGAAGGAAGGAAGGAAGGAAGGAAGGAAGGAAGGAAGGAAGGAGGGAGGGAGGGAGGGAGGGAGGGAGGGAGGGAGGGAGGGAAGGAAGGAAGGAAGGAAGGAAGGAAGGAAGGAAGGAAGGAGAGAGAAAATCTACTGAAAGGTTTTGGTCTGTGAAGTGGATTATTGGAAATGGTTAGTCCCATTCTCTCCCAGACCATAGCAGGACAGTGTTAGTCAGCCAGCAAATCCCTCAGTGGGTTGAGGGTTGGCAGATGATCATTGCTTTAGGTTTTGCTCTGTGGTCTGACTCAAATCAAACCTATGTTAGCATGCATGTGTCTAGCCATAATGGAATCTACCATTAGTGCTGGTTCCACCCACAGCAAATGGTATTCAAACATTATCCTCAAAGGGAAGACCTGAGATGAGATGGGAAATTGAATAAACTACAAACCCTTCCTTATTCCAGGCAATTCTAAGTTCAACATGACCGTTCCCATTAAAATCAGCCTTATTTGTAAGGTAACTAAGTGCTTAGAAATGTCTTTGGGGATACATGGTATAATGCAGGTAACCAAACCAAACCAAACCAAACAAAAACAAAAACCTCTAAAAAGCTATGCCAATAAAACCACAACCTGAATTCATTTATCTCTTTAGAAAGTAGTTCACTTTCCTCAGAGAAAGGAATTTATTCTAGGGCACAGAATGTATCTTGAATCTGAGCAGACAGTTCTGCTTGGCCGTAAGAGGGATGGAGATTAATGCCAGTGAACTCTGATACATCCCACAGTGAAGAGATCATGCCTTGCAGAGATGGGCTAATGATATAATTTCTGTTTTATGAAGAACCCCACTTCATAAAAACAATAGCATGCAGGCAGCTACATCGCTTAGTGGAAAGAGAACAGATTTTGGAATTGATTAGGCACAGGTTTATTTTTCAGCTCTGTTGTCAGAGCAGTCACCTAATCACATAGACATATTTTATTTTTTTAGAGACAGTGTCTTATTCTATTGCCCAGAAAGGAGTGCAGTGTTGATATCATAGCTCACTGTAATCTCGAACTCCCAGACTCAAGCGATCCTCCCAGCCCAGGAGTAGCTGAGGTTACAGGTGTGTGCCACCATGTCTGGCTAATTTTTCTATTGTATGTAGAGATGGGGTCCCACCATGTCACCCAGGCTAGTCTTGAACTCCTAGGCTGAAGCAATCTTCCTGCCTCGGCCTCCCAAAGTGCTAAGATTACAGGTGTGAGTCACCGCATCTACAAAGACAGATTTGAAAGACAAAACTTACATTAAGTGCCTATTAGAGTACTTGGCACATGGCAAACCCCAAATGCGTCATTTTTATACAAATCTAAAAAAAGATACATCAAAAATAATGTTCCTACATAAACAGTATGTAGGAACTGATGCAGAGTAAAGAGAATGGGGCTGATATAAAAGGCAAATTTCAATAAATTTCAGGAAATTAGCAAAGGCAAACTCAGAGGCAATAGGCAAAAATGTAAGGACCACCCATTCCCCACTACTCTGCTTTCCCTAAGAATCTGCAGAATTATTGAGAGGAGATTTGCCCCTGCATGGAAAATGTCTTTCCCCCTAGTTTTATTTAAATGGAAAACAAGGATGACCTCCAAGGACCCTGCAGTTAGGTCAGTAAAGTGCTGAGGATGCCTCTGGCACATACTGCTGAATATGTAAATATGGAGGTTCCCAGCATGTGGTTGGCCACTAATTAGTTGTAATTAGTTATATGACTTTATGTATGTGATGATGATTTAATTTCTGGAAGCTTCACTTTCCTTATCTGTAAAATGAGGAGAATGAGCAATGTTATCTAAATTCTGATTGTATTCTGAGAAACAATAACATAAGTTTTGTCTTATCAAGGATCAGAAAGTTAATGATGAAGCAAAAACTCACAGAGGTGGAACAGGAGCCTGTAGATAGCAGAGTTGAAAATTATGCAGCTCCCAGTCAATTCCAGCACGATGCTAACCCTTGTAATATAGCGAAGTGCTGTTTTCCATTCGTCTATATATCCTTAGGCAATACTTGCTTATTTTAAAAAGCCCATTTTATCTTATACATTCTGTGTGCACATACAAGTACATATCATATTATGTGACCCAGAGGCCTATCTAAATGTATAGAACTTGTTCAGTTGGCAGGAAGAAAAAAAATAATAAAAATATTCCCATTTGCTTTGTTTAAAAGATGTAGACATTTTTCTTTTATTTATTTGTTTTAATTCAAGAGAAAACCAGAAAATGTAGCCAGACAGTAGCTGTGTCTTTTGGCAGTAGAAATAATCTAATAAAAGCATCACATTTCAAAGGGGGAGGGGGAGACCCATCTCAGACATTAGTAACGTCATTCTAGCCCCAAATATATTTCATTCTGGGTTTATATTTTTTGGACTCACACAGCTTATGATGATTTTATCCAAAGTTCATGCCACCAGAGTTGGAATTTTTAATACAAACATTTAGACCGGGCAGTGATTGGCAGTTCTGACTGTTAATACCCCGTAGTAGGTCTTCTACCGTGGTGAGAAGTTAAGATTTATTTTGACAAGCTTTCTCTTGGTTTTGTAGCTAGAAGCTTTATAATGGGGTTACCCCATGACTATATATTGGGTATAGGTTATTAGAATTCATAGCAAAATGGTAGACAGTCTTTTCCCATACAACCAGAGCCCGCAGATGCTGGAACTTGATATTAATGAAGTTATATCCAGTTATTGCCTTCTTTAATGGGTAGAATCTGGACATTGGATTTGAATTAGAACCAGACAATAAGTGGCCATGAATGTCAGCATCTCAATTTAGGAAGTCTCCTGATTAAAAACAACAACAACAAAAACTGACTTTTTCCTAAGCTCGTTGTCAATTCCTCATCTCCAAAAGAATCATTTGGTAGCTTTTTCACACGTACAAAAAAATTTACATAGAGTTGAATTAAGGCTGCTGAGATTTCTTCAAAAATTGCTAAGTTAGGGCCGGGCATGGTGGCTCATGCCTGTAATCCCAGCGTTTTGGGAGGCCGAGGCAGGCGGATCACCTGAGGTCAGGAGTTCAAGACCAGTCTGACCAATATGGTGAAACCCTGTCTCTTAAAAATACAAAAATTAGCCGGGCTTGGTGGCGTGCACCTATAGTCCCAGCTACTCGTGAGGCTGAGACAGGAGAATCGCTTGAACCTGGGAGGCGGAGATTGCAGTGAGCCGTGATCGTACCACTGCATTCCAGCCTGGGTGACAGACTGCATCTCAAAGAAAAAAAAAAAAATTGCTAAGTGAGGGTAATGTTTCTCAAAGTGATGATTTGAAGAGGCTTCATTAGGAGAATATTGGAGATTGTATAACAGATTGTTATATATAGCAGGGTGAAGGAAAGGGACCATATTACGATTCTTATAATAAGATTACGCACTCATTTTTTTTAACATATCAGGCTCTAGTCTTTAACAGTGTCTTCATGAAAAACACAGTAAAGCTCAGAATATACATGCATTTTAATATTTAATATTTAAGATATTATGTATTTAATACATATTTAATATATATTTAATGTACAGATATTTAACTTAGGCATGACTTTATTGTCATTAGGCAAAAATCAACCTTTACTTCTTAGACATCCATCAAGATTGTGCTGATGACCCTTTGTGGTGTCCAGGGTCTTCTGAGGGATCAGCTAAGTCCGATAGAAGTGCTTGTGAGTGAGGGCTCCTGGGCTGGTCCAAACACTGTGCCTAAATGATGATAAAAGGAAGTGTCATTGGTGTTAATTCTATAATTATTGAGTGTTTATTACACAATAGATTGGCATGCTATGCTTCATGAGACTAAGCATGTACTCTTTAAAAAAGGAATTATAAGGGAGAGCTCAATGTGTTTAGACAAGGTAATCTTTATAGTTTCAAATAATTCTGAGAGGTAGGATTCTGAAGTCTTAAGGAGATTCAATAAAATATAACTTTTATCTGCTTATCAGTAATCAGAATTGAACTGATTTCTTATTGATACAGGAAAAATCAAATAAGAATAATAGTCATTCAACAATTCTTTAAAAAATATGTATTTGTGATGATTAATATTAGGTTTTATCTTGATTGGATTGAAGAATGCCTAGATAGCTGGTAAAGTATTACTTCTGAGGGTGTTGCCATTGATATGTGAGTTAGTGGACTGGGAGAGGAAGATCCACCCTCAATGTGGGTGGCCACCATCCAATTGGCTGCCAGCACAGCTAGAACAAAGTAGGCAGAAGAAGGTGGGATAGCTTGCTTGCTGAGTCTTCTGACTTCCTTCTTTCTCCCATGCTGGGTGCTTCCATCCATTCCTCCTGCCCTTGGACACCAGAATCCAGGTCCTTTGACCTTTGGACTCTGGGACTTGCATCAGTGGCTTGCTGGGGGCTCTCGACCCTTCAGTCACAGGCTGAAGGCTGCACTGTCAGCTTTCCTGACTTGAGGCTTTCAGACTCAGACTGTGCCACTACCAGCTTTCTTCCCCAGCTTGCAGATGGTCTATCATGGGACTTTGCCTTGTAATTGTGTGGTGAGCCAATTATCCCTAATAAACATGTATTCAGGAGATAATATATATGCAGTGACCTGAGCTGTACTTTGGGCCCTTTGAGCCAGGGCTGGAGCTGGAGCTGGAGCAGCTGGGATGCAAGGAGCAGTGTCCTGGGGCTGTGCAGAGCAGTGGGCCCTGGGCCTGGCCCAAGAAACCATTCTTCCCTCCTAGGCCTCCAGGCCTGTGATGAGTGGGGCTGCTGGGAAGATCTCTGAATTGCCTAAGAGTTCTGTCCCTCTGGAGAACCCTGACTAATACAGCATCAGTCATCTGTTTATGTGCAGACTCTGCCGACTGCTGGGAAAATGTCAACAAATAGAGTAGACAATGCCTCTTCCTTTGTGAAATTTATATTTTATGTGAGGAAACCAAACATCAAGTCAGCAACAAATAAGACAACCACAGATTGTGTAAAACTATAAATGACACAAATAAAACAATTCAATAGAGACCAAATGAGTAAGGCCAGCTAAAGATAAAATAAGAGACAACTTTTCAAAGGAGGGTAAAAACGAGCTACCTATAAGACCTTGGGCTTTAGCATTCAGAGTTCAAAGAAATGAAGCAACAAGCGAGGATTCACTTAGAATGAAAATATTTGATCTGTTTGGGCAAGAAAGCAGTGAGAACAGAGACAGAGATTACTGGGGGAGGAGTGAGGAAATGGAGTGGTACAGATTAGAAAGGCAAGCTGGAGACAGGCCATTCAAACTTTTTAGGCCAATGTAAGACCTTTTTTTTTTTTAGTACAATAAAACCTTTGAACATCTTCAAACAGAAAAATGAAATGGTCTGAGTCTCAGTTTTAAAGGTTACTGTGGATGCATTATTTAGAATGGGCCAAAGACAACAAAAATGGAAAACAAGGAGATTCATAAGAGAGCCCCATCTCTATCTGTGTTTAAATCATGGTGGCTTAGACTACAGTGCTACTAGTGCACTAGTAAAGAAAAAAAAATGCAGATTTAGTACATATCAAAGAGACAGAATTAAAAGGATTTTGATTAGATGTAAGGGTAAAATTGTGAATTAAATGAATGCTAGTTGCTTAGCTTCATAACACAGAAGTTGACTGCTTGCTCACCTGAAGTCTAATCAGCAGTTGTATTAGTCTGTTCTTGCATTCCTATAAAGAAATACTTGAGACTGTATAATTTATAAAGAAAAGAGGTTCAGTTGAATCATGGCTCTTCAGGCTCTACAGGAAGCATCGTGGCTTCTGCTTCTGGGGAGGCCTCAGGAAAATTCAAATCATGGTGAAAGGCAAAGGAGGAGTAAGGATCTCACATGGCAGGAGCAAGAGCAAGAGCAAGAGCAAGAGAGAGAGGGGAGGTGCCACACACGTTTAAACAACAAGATCTCCTGAGAACTCACTCACTATCATGAGAACAGCACCAAAGGGGTGCTGCTAAACCATTTATGAGAATCCAGCCCTATGATCCTAACCACCTCCCACAAGGCCTCTCCTCCAACATGGGGATTACCATTCAACATGAGATTTGGGAGGTGAAAAATACCCAAACTCTATTATTCCACCCCCACCCCTCCCAAATCTCATGTCTTTCTCACATTTCAAAATACAATCATGCCTTCCCAATAGTCCCCCAAAGTTTTAACTCCTCCTAGCATTAACTCAAAAGTCCAGAGTCCAAAGTGTCATCTGAGATAAGGCAAGTCCCTTCTACCTACAAGCCTGTAAAATATAAAACAAGTTAGTTATGTCCAAGGATGCAAGGAGTTAAGTATTGGATAATTATTTTCATTCCCAAAAGGAGAAATTGGCCAAAAGAAAGAAGCTACAGGCCCCAGCCAAGTTCAAAATCCAGCCAGGCAGTCATTAAATCTTAAAGCTCCAAAATAATCTTCTTTAACTTCACATCCCATGTCCAGGGCACACTGGTGTGAGGGGTGGTCTCCCAAGGCCTTGAGAATGGCTTCCATTGAAATAAATTGTATAAGTCCTAAGCCATCATACTTATTCAATGAGATATTTTTCACTATTTAAGTTGGCAAACTAGACTTTACATTATGCACCAAAATACAATTATTATTTGTCCAGGATATCTCAATGCTTGATATCATTTGTCTACTGTTCCCTCTGTCCATTTCCCACTTAGATGACTTGAAAATTAACAGTGTAATTTCATCTGATTATAATCAGCTAGCCATTGACTAAAAATTCTCCTTGGCTATTACATTCAGTATTTCACTAGTACATTGTTGAATATGTGACTAGCAAATAAGCAATAAAAACTACACTTCTCAAAAGATAACTAAAGATTTATTCCTTACATCACTAACTTCAAGAGAGATATTATTCTCTAAACTAATTTTCTTCTTGTCCTAGGCTTGAAGTTTCATGTATATCAAGATTACTATAATAAGGCTTTCATTGCAGGAAAACTGAAACCTATCTAGTAGTTTTTTATTACTGTCTTTGTCAGACATACTAGATTTTTCTACCAAATCCCAAAGCATTCAAATTTATGCAAATTATTCATTTCCCAAAAAGGAGTTTTGACCTTATTAAGTATTGTTTTCATCTAAAGCTATGACGTAGTCCCAGGGCGTTCTCTCAGACTACTAAGAAGTTTAGAGTTTCTACTTTACTCATTGAAAAGAAACACATGTATTTATTCAGTTTTTCAAACTAGCATGGATTAAAGCTGTGTCACTGATATGGTTTCGCTGTGTCCCCACCCAAATCTCATCTTGAATTGTAGCTTCCATAATCCCCATGTATTGTGGGAGGGACCTGGTGGGAGGTAATTGAATCATGGGGGTAGTTTTTCCCATGCTGTTCTCATGATAGTAGATAAGTCTCATGAGATCTGATGGCTTTCTAAAGGGCAGTTCCCCAGCACACGTTCTCTTGCCTGTGCCATGCAAGACATGTCTTTGCTCTTCCTTTTCCTTCCACCATGATTGTGAAGATTCTCCAGCCATGTGGAACTGTGAGTGCATTAAACCTCTTTTTCTTTATAAATCACCCAATCTAGAAGATTTCTTCATAGCAGTATGAAAATGACTAATACAGTTATATTTTAAAAAATACTCTTATAACACATAGAAAAAATATACACAAATATACACATAGAAAAAATGTATACACAAATAAGATAAGTTGTGCAAAGTACTTAGCAGAGTTATTGGCACTTAGTGCTCAATCAAATACATCAATCAAATACATCAATATAATAAAAATTATTTGTGTTACTAATCATCACAATAGTCAATGAAAACAGATATTTGCAATATTATATTTCTTATTGCCTTTATTAAAATGAATGATGAAAAGCCCCATGTTTTAGGTAGACACATATCCATTGTCACCTGGCTTATGGAAATGATATCACTTTTACATTACACAAAAATGAAATTCAATTAGCCAACTCATCCATATTTTGATAGAGGTAGAATCTTATCTTTATCCTATTGTCCCAAGCCCTTTGTAGATTTAGGTTGAACTTGCATAATACTGACATTAACAATTAAGTGGTTGAGTCTACTGGTAACTAAGTGAACAGAATAATCAACTAGGTACAAAGTTGAAGTATATATAATTTATGAACATTAATAATCCCAGGGCTTTGGTTTTATATAATTATTGAATCCACATCTATTTATTGAGCATCTGCTCTGCAGGAACTGCTAGGGTATGTGCTTGTGAGCAATGGTGAAAAACACAGACCCCATCCAAGATTTCAGGGTCCTAAATAACTTCAGTAGTTTTCAAGATGCTATTGAAGACAAAGTCCCTGAAAACTAGGATCAAATGTAGTAAGTGTTAGAGACAACTAATTCTCCCTCTGTGTTTTGCTGGGGAGCGGTAAGTAAAATGTTCCAATTGTGAAGGCTTCATTTTCTGGCTATTGTGTGAGAGTGCTATATTTAGCAAATAAAAATACAGGACATCCAGTTAAATTTGAATTTCAGACGAACAACATTTTTTTTGTGGTATATTGCATGTGATATTTGTATTTTATTTGGCAAACCTTTGTGGGGAGGAAAATCCTTTCCAAGCCAGCATGTTGCAATAGTAAACACTATCATGTTTTCCCAAGTTACAATTTAGAAAGAACATTTATATCAATTGTTTTAATGGGTGATTTCAAATCTTTACTGGCTAGAATTTTTTTTAGCATTAAAACATAAATGTGTTATGGGAGTAGATTTTTTAAGAAATACAATTTTTTAGATGATGAACTTGCTATTATAGCACCCATAGGCATGTTTGTAATTAACTTTCAAGGCATATAAATGATCTAATTTGTGAAAATATGTTTTTGATCTATTGGGATTTGTTTCAAATATGGCCATTACCTCAATGTAACTGATTGACCACCCAAACCTCATTCATTTCACAGCATGAAATGAAGTGATGATGTTCCCTGGAAAATACAGCATATACTTGAGACAGATTCATGAGCTAGCTATAGATGCTGATCCCCAGAGAGCAATCCATTGCTGGCTTCTGCTCAAAACGTGTAGGAATCTGTTTCACATCCTTCAGGGGTGTCCAATCTTTTGGCTTCCCTGGGCCACAAGGGAAGAAGAATTGTCTTGGGCCACACATAAAATACACTAACACTAACAATAGCTGCTGATGAGCTCTCTCTCTCTCTCTCTCTATATATATATATATAGCAAAAAAATCTCATAACGTTTTAAGAAAGTTTACAAATTTGTGTTGGGCTACCCTGGACCCCATGCATCCTGAGGGCTATGGGTTGGACAAGCTTGCTCTACATTATCTGGTTGGAATCTGATGCCTCAGGTGGAATATGTACATAAAGATGACCTCTTTTCCTCCCAATCTACTTTGAAATAATTTTAAGGACATATGAACGTAATAGCTACTATAAATTGCATGTCCACAATGTAGTTAGGGAAGTTAACTAAGCGGAAAAGAACATATAAAGGCATATAAAACCTCTCATTGTTAATTGTAGCTGCAGATTACCCGATGGAAGGCTTATACCTGACTTCTCAATACCTTTTTTCTAACCTATTCTATTGAAATAGTAAAACAAAACAACAACATAACTTCTAAAAATATTTCAAATAAAAATGTCTTAATTTATGCTATTTTAAAGACAATTTCTCAAAACCTTTAAAATTAAGGTATAGTACATGTAACATGAAATTTACCATGTTAACCTTTTTTTTTTTTTTTTTTTTTTTTTGAGATGGAGTCTCGCACTGTCACCAGGCTGGAGTGCAGTTGCACAATCTCAGTTTCCTGCAACCTCCACTTCTTAAGTTCAAAAGGTTCTCCTGCCTCAGCCTCCCGAGTAGCTGGGACTACAGGTGTGCACCACCACACCTGGCTAATTTTTGTATTTTTAGCAGAGATTGGGTTTCACCATGTTGGCCAGGATGGTGTCAATCTCTTGACCTCATGATCCACCCACCTTAGCCTCCCAAAGTGTTGGGATTACAGGTGTGAGTGATGGCACCTGACCCATGTTAAACATTTTTAAGTGCACATTGGCCTTAAGTACATTCACACTGTTGGGCTACCACGACCACTCTTCATCCGCAGAACACTTTCATCCTGCAAAACTGAAACTCTGTGCCTGTTATAGGACAATTCCCTCTTACCTCCTCCTGCTGGCAACAACCATTCTACTTTCTGTCCCTATGAATTTGACTATTTTAAGTACCTAATTTAAGTGGAGTCTGTCCTTTTGCAACTGGCTTTTTTCACTTAGCATAGACCCCTAAAGGTTCATGCATGTTATAGTTTGTGTCAGAATTAACTTCTTTTTGAAGGCTGAATGATACTCCATTGTATGTATATACCACATTTTGTTTATCCATCCATCTGTTGTTGGATACTGAGTACTTGCTTTCAATTCTTTTGGGTATACACCCAGAAGTGGAATTGCTGGATTATATTGGTAATTTCATTATTAATATTTGAGGAACCACCATTCTGTTTTTTATAGTGGCTTCACCATTTTACATTCCCACCAACAGTCATAAGATTTCTGATATTTCTGCATCCTCTCCAACACTCATTATTTTGTGTTTTATTTTATAGTAGACATCCTAATGGGTGTGAGATGATATCCCATTGTGGTTTTGATTTGCATTTCCTTAGTGATTAGTGATGTTGATCATCTTTTCATGTGCACATTGGCCATTTGTATGTCTTCTTTGGAGAAGTGTTTATGCAAATCCTTTGTCCACTTATTAATTCAGTTATTTGCTGTTGTTGATTTGTAGGGGTTCTTTGTATGTTCTGGATATTAATCCCTTATCAGATATATCATTTGCAAATAGTTTTCCCATTCTTTTTTTTTTAACTGAGATGGAGTCTCACTCTGTTGCCCAGGCTAGAGTGCAGTAGCGCAATCTCGGCTCACTGCAAGCTCTGCCTCCTGGGTTCATGCCATTCTCCTGCTTCAGCCTCCTGAGTAGCTGGGACTACAGACACCCACCACCATGCCCGGCTAATTTTTTGTATTTTTAGTAGAGATGGGATTTCTCTTTGTTACCCAGGATGGTCTCGATCTCCTGACTTCATGATCCACCCACCTCGGCTTCCCAAAGTGCTGGGATTACAGGCATGAGCCACCGCGCCTAGCCAATAATTTTCCCATTCTATGTGTTGCCTTTCAATTCTGTTGATTATATCCTTTAATGCACAGAAGTTTAAAATTTTTATGTAGTCCAGTTCATCTGTTTCCTTCTGTTGTCCATGCTTTTGCTGTCATATTCAAGATACCATTACTAAATCCAATGTATGAAGCTTTTCCCTTTCATTTCTTCCACAAGTTTTATGCTTTTCAATCTTACATTTAAGTCATGAATTTATTTTGAATTCATTTTTCTATGTAGTATAAAGTCAAAATTTTTAAATCATGAATTTGAATTGACATTTAAAATCATTTAGTTCACAGATGGATTGGATTTAAACATTATTTAGCTTAATGAATGAAGTAACAACTAAATTCCTTCTAAAACAATCTTAGAACATTCTTTCAACTCTGGCTATGTCCTACTTTTTCTTCAAAATTCAATTTAGGTATTATCTATTCTGTAAGTGTTCCAGGACATCTTACTCTCCAACAAATACTCATCTCAAGAGGAACTGCCCAAACGCCTCTGAGCTCTTCTAAATTTGCAATCATAATATACTGTGTTTTTTAGACGATTTTATTTTTTAGGGCAGTTTCAGGTTAACAGCAAGATTGAGAGGAGGAAGGTACAGAGATTTCTCATATACCACTGTCCCCTACATGCATGGCTTATATTATCCCCATTATCAACGTTCTTCACCAGAGTGGTACACTGGTTACAAGTGATGAGCCTAAATTGGCATACCATAGTCACTGAAAGTCCACTGTTTAAATTAGGATTCACTATTGGTGTTGTACATTCTATGGATTTGGAAAAATGTATGATAACATGTATCTACCATTATATTATTGTGCAAGTATTTTCACTGCCCCCCAAATCCTCCTGCTTCACCTGTTCATCACCACCCCACAACCTCTGGAAACCACTATTCTTTTCACTGTCTCCATAGTTTCTTCTTTTCCAGAATGTCATATAGTCTGAATTATCCAGTATGTAACCTTTTTAGACTTGCTTCTTTCATGTAATAACACATATTTAAGGTTCCTCTATGTCCTTATGGTTTGATAACTCATGTCTTTTTAGTGCTGAATAATATTTAATTATCCACAGCTTATTTATCTACTTACTGAAGGATATTTTGGTTGCTTACACATTTTGGAAATTAGGAATAAGGCTGCTATAAACATACATGCACAAGTTTTTGTGTGACCATACGTTTTCAACTCCTTTGAGTAAATACCAACAAGCACATTTGCTGCATCATATAGTAAGAGTATGTTTAGTTTTGTAAGAAAGCGCCAAACTGGCAGGGCATAGTAGCTCAGGCCTGTAATCACAGCACTTTGGAAAGCTGAGGCAAGAGGATCATTTGAACCCAGGAGTTTAAGACTAGCATGGGCAACATAGTGAAATGCCATCTATACTAAAAATAAAAATAAAAAAAATAGCCTGCTGTGGTGACGTATGCCTGTAGTTACAACTGCTTGGGAGGCTGAGGTGGGAGGATAGCTTGAGCCGAGCAAGTCGAGGCTGCAGTGAGCCATAATTATGCCACTGCACTCCAGCCTAGGCAATAGAGTGAGACCCTGTCTTAAAAAAAAAAAAAAAGAAAGAAACTGTCAAACTGTTTGCCAAAATGGCTACACAATGTTCATTCCCACCAGCAGTGAATGAGAGCCCCTGGTGCTCCACATCCTCGTAAGTATTCAGTGCTGTCAGTGTTAACCATGTTAATAGGTATATAGTGGTATCAAATTGTTTTAATTTTCATTTTCTAATGACATATGATGTAGAGCATCTTTTCGTATGCTTTTTGTCATCTGTGTAGCTTCTTTGGTGAAATATCTGTTAAAATTTTTGACGAATTTTTTCATCAGTTTGTTTCTTATTGTTGGGTTTTTAGAGTTAGTTGTCTATCTTGGATAGCAGTCCTTTGTCAGATATGTCTTTTGAAATATTTTCTCCCAGTTTGTGGCTTGTCGTCTCATTCTCTTGACATTATCTTTTGCAAAGGAGGAGTTTTTAATTTTAATGGGGTCCCTCTTATCAATTATTTCTTTCATGGATTCTGCCTTTGGTGTCATATCTAAAATGTCATCGCCATAGCCAAGGTCGTCTAGGTTTTCACCTAAGTTATCTTCCAGGAGTTTTATAGTGTTGCATTTTACATATAGGCCCATGATATGTTTGAGTTAATTTGTGTAAACCGAACAAGATCTGTGTCTAAATTCATTTTTTTAAATGTAGATTTCATATACTATACCTTGAATCCTCTTTGCCTTCCTAAAAATATTAAACCTTTAGGCAGAGATTATATCTTACTTATCTTTATATTCTCTAATTATATTCCAGAGTTCATAACCCCCAAAAAATGCATGATGGTGACCTTCTAGATGCCATACTTATAAAGTGTAAAATTCAATTTTTGACTCAGTTAAATTATTTAAAAAATTTCTTCTCTTTAGTTAACATAGTATTCCTCATTCTCTCTTAGATACCTACACAGATCATATAAAGTTCATCTTCTTTGTAAGAGCTTTCCAATTATTTTAACACAACTATTTTGGTCTTTCCCAGTTTCAGATCTTCAATTCCAAAACAAATGTCTTCAGATCCTTTCCAGGCTCTTAATCAACCCTGTAATTCTCTTATGGATTTGTATGTTCAGGGCTGGGGGGAGTGACAAGTTATTTTCCTTGGAATTTTTAATGTTAAAAATACAGAAACAAACATAAAATTCTGAAAAATTCACACAAACTATTTGAAGTTACAAATTTAGAAAATTACTTCTGAACCACGAGAATGAGAATCCATATACAAAAGATGCATCTGCAATTCTCTGAATGTTTTAAATGAACCCAACTAATATTTCACAGTTTGTAAATTTTCATTTTAGATATGCGTAGAGCAAAAATTATAACCTGGTCCATATCTCTCAGGTCACTATCACCTTATGTAGGTGTGCAACCTTCTTTGAAAATGTACTTTAGTTTTCCCAAGAAATTAGCTCATTTTCATGATAGAAATTGATAAAATATTTGAAACCACCAATGTGGAGTCTCTCTATCCTTCTGTTAATTGCCTAAACCTAATGTATCATAATATCATTCTCCACTTTTCATTTTTATTTCATCTCTTTTCATAGTCTTTCCATGTAATCTTAACATGCATATGTTTGTTTTCTGTGCTTATTGTGAACAAAATGCCTAAGTAGTTAAAGAATTCCAGTTGAACTAAATTCAGCCCTCATCTATTTACAGTTGTTTTTGTTTGCTTTTTAAAATCTTACTGCTTTGGCAGGAAAAAATACCAGCAAGCTCTAAGTTTGTAGTGACAAATGTAGACTTCATCTCAAATTCATGTATGGGTGACATTTGCATGTTGATTTCTTTGCCGCCCTAATGGTTAAATTTCAAAGCACATCTTTCCTTTTATCTTCAGCTGAATGAGACATCAAAATAAGGGCCAGATAAAGGCGGAAGTCCTTTGTCTGAAACTGCCCAGGCCTGGCCAGCTGTGATGAAAACTGTCTGATGTTTCACAGGCTTCTTGTCTGGCCTCAAGCTGGTATTTGCTTCTTTTATTTTGGAGGTTTTAAAGGAATATTGCATTCTAGCACACAGTGTCATAATGGACAATGGAAGGCCTGTTCATGGTGGTGTCTGAATATATACACATCAGATTAAATTATTTATTAGATAATAAGCCACTGGTTACACAAGGAATATGTGCCATCTTTTATTATAATCATGGTAATTTCTAAAGTCAAACTAATGTTTGGTTGTATCACAATATCACAGCCTAATGAGAGTGTCTCCTTTACTGATAAATCTAACCTTCATGTTTCATTTTCTAATGTAGGTAATGAGATCGAGTGTTTTGGTTTAGTGTGTTTATTTTTAAATATAAAATCAATTAGTAGTAGCATCTGTAAATAGTATACTATTTGATGATAAGAAAGGTAGACTAACTGGAGTATGCTAAATTATATTTGGTCAATTTTAATAAGAAATAATAGTGATTTGCTCTAAGCAGCAAGTAAATTAAGGCAGCTCCCTTAAAAAAAAAATCAAATAAGCCAGTGGTTGGCCATTAAAGTCATAAAGTATTTTCTTAGGTTTTTTTTTTTTTTAACTTCATGTAAATATCTTCTTAATTTGGGGGATAGAATAGATATGCACAGGAGTAGAAGTGTGCTACATTTATCTGAACTTGTAGCATTATTTATATTATAGTTCAACCTTTTTTTAAGAGAAAAAAGCAATAATTATTTCAGAATATTTTGCTTTCTAAAATAGCATAAGGGCAAGTAGATATAATACATTATAAATTATCTTGAGTCCAAAATCGTTAAGATAACTTGACAATTGCACATACTGGATCCTTAACTATGTTTTTGGACCTCGCTGCTTGATGCTCTATTGATGAAATAAGGCTGACTCACTTCCTCAGGCCACACTCTTGTGTTTTTCTCATGCTGAGAAGTCCAGTCTACTTAGTGAGACCTCAAGACCTGGCACTCTGCCTCCAGTCCAACTTCCTGTTCCTTCCAGCCTGTCTAGTCACATACACATCACACACATGTCATGCGAGACTGTCATTTCTTCTTTGCAGAACCTACCCTGTGCTCTTCTACCTCAGCATCTTTGCTCAAAATGTCTCCACAGATGGAGTACTCATCAGCCCCATTTTGTCTGTTACAATCCTGGCTATTCTTTTCATCCAACTCCATTGCCCGGTCCTTCACGAAGTTTGCCACAACCCTTCTTTCTTCTTCTTTATTTTATCATAGACCTGTTTGTGGTTCTTTCATATTATCATAGAATTGTTTGTGGTTCTTTCGTAGCAATAATTCACCAACATGGTAAAACCCTGTCCCTACTTAAAAATACAAAAATTAGCCAGGCGTGGTGGCGGACGCCTGTAATCCCAGCTACTCAGGAGGCTGAGGCAGGAGAATCACTTGAACCCGGGAGGCGGAGGTTGTAGTGAGCCGAGATTGCGCCATTGCACTCCAGCCTGGGCAACAAGAGTGAAACTCTGTCAAAAGAAAGAAAGAAAGAGAGAGGAAGGAAGGAAGGAAGGGAGGGAGGGAGGGAGGGAGGGAGGAAGGAAATAATGGCATTCGCAGGAACCTAGATGGAGTTGGAGACCATTATTCTAAGTGAAGTAACTCAGGAATGAAAAACCAAACACAGTATGTTCTCTAATTGCTTTTTATAATAGCCTACTAGGGCTCACTTACACATTTTTCAGGATAACCATAAAAAAGGTTTGTTCTTTGGGGCCTATTTTGCATATATTTCATGGTAGAATCACTGCAAGCTTCATCCAGTGTCCCTAAAAATACTTTTAACCTACCTGCGCTGAACACTATTCTTTGGTGCATAAACTGAAGTTTATACCATAATGTATGCTTTCAATCAATTAAATATATTTTAATATAGACTCTTCAGATTGAAGGAACATGAAAAAAAACTAGGATAATCATCCACCGCCTTCTTCCCAAGTCTTATAAAATGGTTGTCCAACCCATGCTTAAAATACTGGTGCTCACTATATTTAAGGAACAATCTCTTGACCACATGATGTGAAGTTTTGCCTGTTATTCACTGGCAACGGCCTGGCAGAATTGGATTCCTGTGCATTTTTCTACACACAAGATACTGGAATAATCTCCATCCCATACTAAATGGAGGATGTCTGGGGGAGTGGGATTTTTTTTTTCTTTGAGACAGATCTCGGCTCACTGCAACCTCTACCTCCCGGGTTCAAGTGATTCTCCTGCCTCAGCTTCCCGAGTAGCTGGGATTACAGGCACCCACTACAATGACCACGCCTGGCTAATTTTTGTATTTTTAAGTAGAGACAGGTTTTCACCAAGTCAGTCAGGCTGGTCTTAAGCTCTGACCTCAAGTGAGCCACCTGCCTCAGCTTCCCAAAGTGCTGGGATTACAGGTGTGAACCACTGCACCCAGCCTATTTAGTTTCTTTTTATGACTGAGTAGTATTCCATGGTGTGTATGTATATATCACATTTTTTAAATTCACTTGTTGACTGATGGGCATTTGGGCTGGTTCCATGTTTTTGCGATTGTGAATTGTGCTGCTATAAACATATGTGTGCAAGTGTCTTTTTCATATGACTTCTTTTCCTCTGGCTAGATACCCAGTAGTGTAATTGCTAGATCAAATGGTAAATCTACTTTCAGTTCTTTAAGAAATCTTCATATTGTTTTCTATAGTGGTTGTACTAGTTTACAGTTCCACCAGCAGTAAAAAAGTCTTCCCTTTTTACCACATCCATGCCAACTTCTATTATTTTAAAATTTTTTTTTATTATGGCCATTCTTGCCGGAGTAACGTGGTATCTCATTGTAGTTTTGATTTGCATTTTCCTGATAATTAGTGATGTTGAACATTTTTATAAAAGTGGGAACTAACCTATGAAGATGCAAAGGCATTAAGAATGATACAGTGACGTGGGGGAAGGGTGGGAGGGGGTGTGAGGGATAAAAGACTACACGTTGGGTACAGTGTTCACTGCTCACGTGATGGGTGCACCAAAATCTCAGAAATCTACACTGAAGAACTTATCCACGTAACCAAACACCACCTGTATCCCAAAAACTATTGAAATAAAAAAGAAAAGAAAAGCACCTAGCACAGTGCCTATCATGTAAGATACCCCCCTTCCAAAAAAAAAAAAAAAAAAAAAAAGCAAACAGGCCGGTGTGGTGGCTCACGCCTGTAATCCGAGGACTTTGGGAGGCCAAAGCAGGTGGATCATAAGGTCAGGAAATCGAGACCATCCTGGCCAACATGGTGAAATACCATCTCTACTAAAAATATAAAAAATTAGCTGGGCGTGGTGGCATGCACCTGTAGTCCCAGCTACTCTGGAGGCTGAGGCAAGAGAATCACTTGAACCCAGGAGGCAGAGCTTGCAGTGAGCCGAGATCACGCCACTGCACTCCAGCCTGGGTAACAGAGGGAGACTCTGTCTCAAAAACAAACAAAAAAACCAGAGACATTAATTAAAGTTTGAATTTCAGTCTATGAATTATATCTTTTATTTTCTAGCATTGATTTTTGCTAATTAGAATGAGTCCTTATTAAATAAAACAGTTACCCCAAAGAATACTGTAAATCTTTACCATGCCTTTTAATCTTTCTCAACAAATAAATTGTATTTCTTTATGGTATTGTTTTTACTTTTACTTGCTAATATTTTTCATAGCAAATGCTTATGGAAATGGGAAGTTAATAAAACAGATTACAGTGAAAGCAAAGGCTATTAGAAAAGCATCTTGATAGTACCTTATTTTGTTTCACTCTTTATTAAGAACATAGAATTTTTTAAATTAGGAATATTAAAGAATATTCAATCAAATATCACATTTTAATAAAGTACAGAAAAAGAAATGATGAGAGTATAAATTTTATTTTATTATGGACCTTGATTAAAGTCAGAAGTATATTTGTATCTGATTAGTTAATATAGTATCTGTGAAGTCCCTGAAACATATTTCTTTAAATATTAGATATCTGCTTAGAATTGTATCAATAGTATCCCTTCATAAATATATTTTATTTCTCCCAAGTCTTCAAATAGTCGATGACACATCATATAAATTTGACTTAAGATCTTGCCTTGCTTTCTTCTCTCCCTCAGCAGAGAATACCGTACATGGCTATGTACATTTTCAAAAAATGGAAGAGATAGAGGTATAGAGGAGGAGGGGCTGCAGGTAAATATTCAAACCCCCAAAATTTAAAGAACTATGACTTGAAAAATTAAATGTGTTTCTAGCTATCAATAACACCTAAGGGGTACAAGGATATCATAAGCACTGTTTGAAACTAAAATGTGTGCACTTGCTAATTTTTTATGCATCTGCTATATACTGAGTTTACCTAATTTTCCAGCAGCCAATATAGTATGTAACCTACCCATTTCATAAATCTTTTGCTGCATAGTAAATCATTCCCAAATTTAGTGGATTATAGCAACAGCACTTTATAATTTTTCATTATTCCATTTGTTGACAATCTAGACGGTCTTTTGTTGGCATCCTTCGGGGTTGCTCATGATGCTGAGGTCATCTGACAGCTATGCTGGCACTCCCCTGTCCAAGATGGTCTCAATCAGCTGTCTGGTTGTACGTGCTACCATTGTGGGTCTCTGGTTGTTCTCTATGTGACCTCTCATCTTCTAATATACGGACTGGGATTCTTCACAGCCTTGTGATGTCAGGGTTCCATCAGCTAAATCCTGGACTCTAGAACTCTTATTACTTTACTTCTACCACATTTATTTATTAAAACAAGTCACCAGACCAGTTTAGACTCAAGGAGTCTGTAAAATAGACTCTACCTCATGATAGGAAAAGGGGTAAAGACACTTAACGAACAGGTATAAAACAGTGAGTTATGGTTTACTGAGGATCATTATGATGATTATCTACAGCAGTGCCATCTCTGGCCTCAATGAGTCATACTCTCTCACGTGTAAAATGCACTCCCTCCTGCTTCTCAAGACCCTTTCAAATATCATCTAATCAACACCAGATTCAGGCTCTGAGTCTGGGATCTCATCAACTAAATAAGGTCCAGATGTGGATTACACACCCCACACACTCAACCTACAACAATGAGATGGACACAAGTAACTGCAATAGACAATCCCACTCTGAAAACAGAACCAGGAGGGGCATAGTAAACACTGGTTGATATGGTTGATAACAATTCTTCTTTTCCGAAGTCAGGGAATAGTCTTTGATTAAAGCTGAATTATTCTTCCTGGAATCAATTCTCTAATCTATTCTTCTTCTTTATTCTTGGCTCTGTCCTCTCAGCCTGTTTCCTTTATAGAAAGTTGACAGCCCAGAAGCCTCTTCTCATTTTGAACTACCATTTAGTCTAAAACAATACAGCATGCTTAAACTTTGTGGGTTTCCTATGTATGAAATTACGTACCACTTCATTACATAAAGTCATGCCAAATTCATCCTATAGCATGCCATTTTAAATTTGGGAGTTGTTGGGAAATAGCCTTGAAATAGAAGCCCCTTTTTCTACCTGAGAGGTTCTAGTGAGCCCCACCTTCAACATTTCTGAGATTTTCACAAGTGGTATTATGGACATACCCTTGAGCCAATCTTTTCTTAGGCATTTCTTAATTGACAGTATTTTACTGGCTGGAGAGAATACCCTGGGATGTCTATATTTCTTCTAAATTATGCATATAAACCAAACTTCTTTTTTTAGAGCATTTTTTTAAATGTTAAAGGAACCAACTGACACTTCATTTAGCCTGAAATTTTCCTTGGTAAGATTTACAAGTTCATTAGGTTATTTTCTATCTTCTGCTTTAATGTAGGATAAAATTATGTTAATTGTTCTGCTGGTGTAGGAGACAGGTTGCCTTTTCTGCAGCCTAAGATAACAATTTTCTCAGTGCTTTTCTTGCCCCAGTAGCAGTCTTCCTGCTTCTCTTCCACTCTCCACTTGCCACCTGAGCTAAAAGATAATGCCAAACATTTTAGGTTTTTTAAAGGGAGAAACCCACTTCCAGGTATTAATTTCTGTTTCAGTTACCTTTTGCTGCATAAGAGATCACCTCAAAACTGAGTAACTTAAAACAATACTAATATTTTATTTCTCGTGATTCCACCTTAGCAATGTGGGAAGTTCTTCTGCTGGTTCTTCCTGAGATCACTCATGTGGCTTAAGTCTTTTGATGACTACACTCAAGCTGGAGGTTCTGAGATGGTATCAATCAAAGTTTTTGCTACTTAATTTGGCTATGAGCTGGGGCTCCTTGGTTTTTCCATAGTTAACCTTCCATTCTCTATTAGGCTTGGATTAAATTTCACCTTATGGTGGTTTCAGGGTTTTAAGACTGTCAGGGAAAAACCTGCAAAATCTATTGAGATTCACACAAGACTTCTGCCACATTATAATGGGTAAAGCAAGTCACAAAGCCAGTGAAGGGGATGATAAAATACAACTCAGATACTATGTCACATTACAAAGGTTCTGGGTACATGAAGATGGGATTTCTTAGAGGTCATGACTATAACAATCTGTCACTCTACCTTTCTCCTTCAAAGCACCTCTGAAAGTGTATGAAATTATGAATACTTTTTTAAAAGACTGCATTTTTAGAGCAGTTTTAGGTTGAGAACAAAACTGAGAGGACGATACAGAGACTCCCCTGCCCTCAAACCCCCATTATTAATATCCATCACCAAAGTGGAACATTGGTTACAGTTGGTGAACCTACAATGACACATCATAATTACCCAAAGTCCATGGTTTACATTAGGGAAATTTTTTTGTGTTGTACATTCTATGAATTTGAATAAATGTATAATGACAAGTATCCATCATTATGGTATCATGCAAAGTATTTTTCCTGCCCTGAAAATCCTTTGTGCTTTGCCTATTTATCACCTCCTCCATCCTAAGCCCTGGCAAATACTGATCTTTTTACTCTCTTCATAGCCTTGTCTTCTTCAGAATGTCATATAGTCTGAATTATCCTGAACATAGGCTTCTTCCACACAGTAATATGCATTTAAGGTTCCTCCATGTTTATTCATGGATTGATAACTCATTTCTTTATAGCATTGAATTATAATAATATACCATTGCCTGAATGTACCACAGTTTAATTATCCATTAATGACATATTGGTTGCTTCCAAGTTTTTGGCAATTATAAATGAAGTTGTTGTAAATATTCACGTGCAAATTTTCTTGTGGACATACATTTATAATAATGTATATGCCAAGGTTGTTGGGTAAATACCAAGAGGTGTAATTGCTGGATTATTGGGTAAGTATGTTTAATTTTTTTAAGAAACTGCCAAACTCTATTCCAAAGTGCCTGCGCCATTTCGCATTGCCATCAGCAATGAATAAGAGTTCCTCTTGCTCCACATCCTTGCCTGCATTTTATATTGTCAGTACTGTAGGTTTGGGGCAATCTAATGGATGTGTAATGGTATCTTTTTGTTGTTTTAATTTGCATTTTCCTGATGGCATGTGCTGTAGAACATCTTTTCATATGCTTTTTTTTTTTTTTGCCATGTGTATAAAATGAGAGGTGTCTCATTTTCTTGGTGAGGTGTCTGTTAAAACCTTTGGCCCAGTTTTCAATTGAGTCATTTGTTTTTTTATTGTTGAGTTGGTAAGAATTCTTTGTATATTTTGAATAGCAGTCCTTTATCAGATGTGTCTTTTGTAGATATTTTTTCCCAGTCTGTGGCTTGTCTTCTCCTTCCCTTGACATTGCCTTTTGCAGAGGAGGTTTTAATTTTAATGAAGTCAAGCTTATCAATTATTTCTTTCATGGGTTGTGTCTTTTGTGTTGTATCTAAAAAGTCACCACCCTATCTAAGGTCATCTAGGCTTTTTCCTATGCTAACCTCTAGGAGTTTTATAGAGTATTTTACATTTATGTCTATGATCCATTTTTAGTTGTTTTTTTTTTTTGTTTTTTTTTTTTTGAGACAGGTTCTAGCTGTCACCCGGGCGGGAGTGTAGTCGCTTGATCCTGGCTTACTGCAACTTCCACCTCCTGAGCTCAAGCCATCCTCCCACCAATACCTCCCAAGTAGCTGGGACTACCGGTGCACACCATTACTATGCCTGGCTAATTTCTGTATTTTTTGTAGATACGGAATTTTGCCATGTTGCCCAGGGTGGTCTCAAACTCCTGAGCTCCAGCAATCTACCCGCCTCACCTCCCAAAGTGCCGAGATTACGGGCATAAGCCACCACCCCTGGCTTAGTTAACTTTTTGAAGTATTACTTTTAAAAATTAACTGTGAGATTCTAGACCAGTGACACAACTGGCCCTGATTAATTTTGAAAATGAAAATAATTTCCTGATTGATTGACTTCAACATATTCACATATGTAAGATTATAGTTTTAGGACAGTGAAGGTAATAAGGTGATATCTAGTACAAATTCACTTCTTATTCTTGAATCCTTTCCATCACTTCACCGTGACTCTTTTTGCTCAAATCTGTAGGTGTTAACACTCTGCTGCTCTAAGAAATTTTCATCTGAGCCCATCTACTACCATTATTCCTCTTGTTCCTCCCCTTCTTCCTCCTCCTACTATGAAACAGCAACCTTTCCTCATTGCCTTTTATGTGCCAATTTCTTTTCATGCATTAGCTTTATTCAACAACTTCATAAAATACATATTATGTTTAAACCCAAGGATATGAGATTTAGAAACACTAAGAAGTAGGCTATAAATGTGGGCTTATCTATACTCAGTCTGAGTTCGCTCCACTTTCCCTAGAGAATATTATAAAAGTCTCTTGGATTATAAAGGAAGAAAATGAGGAAAGCAGTTGACCAGAAAAAATAAATATTTACTAAGCACCTGCAAATGTCAGACAGTGAAATATAGCACTTCAGTATAATGTCCATTTTGGTCTCAGTTTTCCAACTCACTCTTTACCTACTTTTGCCTCCTCCATATGTCAAAATTATAAACCCTTCCTTATGATGCACGCATAGTTTTCAATTAATGTTTATTTCTCATCCTTAACCCAGAAAACTCAGAGTTGAATATCTGTGTACTGTTTTTTCTCTTCATCATTTTTCCCCTTTCCCCCCACCCCACTGATTATATAAGTGCAGCATGAGGCATTAAGATTTAGGAGTTTATGGATATGACATTATATTTGTAATAGTTCTGACCTCTGGGCCTTAGGTTTGTTGTTGTTATTGGTGGTGCTGTTTTAAATCAGTATAGTTAGGTGTTTGGATCATCTTTTAGTAAAACTTCCAGGAAAGATGCCTTCAGGATCTGGGTTGCTACTTGTGGGACCAGCACTGGCAGCTTCTGCTTGAGTAGGAGAGGAAAAGAGAACAGGTGATCAATGAGGAGGCCAGGGATGGGACAACTCAGTGAACATAAATAACAAAGGAGGAAAGAAGAAGGAATGTAAACTGTCAAGGGGGCATTACTTCTTTCTTTCTTTTTTTTTTTTGTCCCTCTTCCCTTTTTTGTTAAAGAAAAGAAAAAATCTTTCCGGCAGCTTTGTAGCACCATCTCAATCTCTTTGCATCTGTTGTTATGCTCACTCAGATTCAGGAAAGTCACACGTATCATTTTTCAAAAGGCACAGAAAATATTGTGAACTGACAACCCTTTTAGGAAATCCACTTCGGACTTGGAATTTAAGACAAAGTGAAGTGGAGACTTACACAATCCTCCAGTGGATTTTGATTTGAATACTAAGGCTCTTCAACACTGCACTGCATTTTCTCTGTAATTTGTGCACACACACATACACACACACACATGCACACACACACACACACACACAGAGGAGGTAATGGCTCCAAGATCTCTCTATTTAACACTTTGGACCATTGCAGAGACTATTCAGGCAAAGAATACCGGGAAATAACGTGAATTTCATTTTCATCTCCATCTCCATCTCGTGGTTCCTGCTGTGCACATCTTTATCTGATGGGAAGAACAGTCCAGCACCCTGGAAGAAACAGAGTTAGGATCTTCACAGCAGAAACCACTGTATGGAAATTAAAATGAAAGTGTAATTCACATTATTTCCTAATTAATACTGGAAGCCTGATGTTTCTAGAGAAGTGCGTCCGTGCTCCATTTTACTCTCCATGTGTAAACATTTGACATTTTAAAAAACTGAAGAGGGAGATCTAATTTTGAAATTTTCTCATGAAAATCTACCTTTTCTTCTTGCCCTTCCTAAAAAGTAACTATATAAAGGAGATACGATAGTAGAAGTTAGAAAAGCCAAAAATCCTTTGTATATTATAGTATTTCTATATCTTTACTAAATTTGGTTTCAGTAAGTGAAAACTTGGTCATTCTATCCTATTGAGTTGTCTTGTCTTGAAGAATGAGCAGGTGACCCTCTGAGGCATGCAAAATGGAAACATATTCTACAATGGGAAAAAGAAAACAATATGGACACGGGTATCTCATGGACTCTCAGGAAGTAACCTGTAGCACAAAGAGTCAATTTTCTCTATTTCTGTCTCTGAGGCCTTACATACTCTCTTCTCTGCTTCATTTTGTACACTGGTTTTATTTATCTCCTCAAAAGAGCCTTACCTCCTCTTAAATGCTGATTAGAGCCTTTGGAAGCTAATTTTAAATTCTCATAAATGAGATTCTGATGGATCCAACTTGAGCCAGATTTCTACTCTTGGTCCCCATAGCTGTGGTTATGGGGGAATAGGGCCACATGACCTGATGCCCCTTCAGTGGGAAGGCAGATGGTCAGATGAAGAACTTTGGGTAGATATTTTTCTAAAGGTAACATAGAGTAGGAAAAAAATATAATTTGTGGAGGAAATAACTGATATTTCTGGTGCATTTCATCTTTTTCTAGCTACGTGTTTCATTACCATCGCTTTTGCTGAGTAATACACAGCTCCAAAACATAGAGCATAAAACTACAAGTGTTTATTTTTCCTGTGTCCATGGGTCAGCCAGGGCAGTTTTGCTGTTCTGGGCCAGGCTTGGCTGATCTTGCCTGGGCTCATTCATGAAGCTGCTGCTAGTTGGCCAGTTGACTGGGGACTTGCAGGTCTAGGATACCCTCACGGTGGATCCACTCATTTTCTACTCATGTGGCCCCTCATTCTTCAGCAGACTACCTCAGCTTACACTCATGGCAGAAGGCACACAAAGAGAGAGTAAAACAAAGCACAGCCTCTTGAGGCCTAGTTTCAGAACTGGCGTGATAATGTTTCAGAGCATTTCATCGGCCAAAGCGTATCTCCAGGCCAGCTCTAATTCGAGCATTTCATTGGTCAAACCCATCTCCAGGCCAGCTCTAATTCCAGCTTGGAGAAATAGATTCCATTTCTTCATGGGAGGGGCTGTAAAATGACATCGCAAAGGGTGTTGTGGCTAGAGGGAGGTCATTAATGTGTGTCACCAATGCAATAACCTATAACACTTGCATCTTTATTTACCTCATCCATTTATCATTTAACCCCAAGCTATTATCTCTTTTTATCTTTCTCTTCTTCTTTCAGAGGGGCCATGTCTTCTCGGATTCTCTCCAGGAAGCTAAAAGTTTTCCAGTTATTTTTCTTTTTTATAATAAATCTTTTTAAGATACGTACACCTGCTAATATCTTCAAGATGATGTTTCTTTTATTTTATCCCACAATGTTTACACTTTGTCTTTATTACTTCTTCAAATATACTCTTTTTTTGTTCGTTTATAATATTGGTTAAGAGTAGAGTATGTATGTATGTATGTATGTATGTATTTGTTTATTTTGAGACGGTTTCTCACTGTTGCCCAGGCTGGAGTGTAGTGGCGTAATCTCCGCTCACTGCAACCTCTGCCTCCCAGGTTCAGGCAATTCTCTTACTTTGGTCTGCTGAGCAGGCAGGATTACAGGCGCCCAGCACCACGCCCAGCTCATTTTTTGTACCTTTTTTTTTTTTTTTTGACAGAGTCTTGCTCTGTCTCTCAGGCTGGAGTGCAGTGGCACGATCTCGGCTCACTGCAAGCTCTGCCTCCCGGGTTCACGCCATTCTCCTGCCTCAGCCTCCCGAGTAGCTGGGACTACAGGCACCTGTCACCACACCCGGCTAATTTTTTGTACTTTTAGTAGAGACGGGGTTTCACCGTGTTGAGCAGGCTGGTCTCAAACTCCTGACCTCGTGATTCACCCGCCTCAGCCTCCCAAAGTGCTGGGATAACGGCCTTGAGCCACTGATCCAGGCGAAGAGTAGAGTTTAATTAGAATTAAACTGCCTGTGTTCAAATCATACCTTCACCGTTTACTACCTGTGTCACTTTCAGCAAATTACTTTGACTTAAATTCTCTTTGTCTCAGTCTCCTCAACAGTAAGATGGAAATAATAACCACCTCATCATGTTTTATGAAGGTGAAATGATTAACTATTTATAAGCACTAAAAATAGTACCTGTCACATAGTAATTTTCAGTAACTGTTATTATGATTGTTGTCATTATTATTTTATCAATCTTTAAATGAACAACAGTGCTTTGATTGAGCGGATTGGCCTTTGGCTTGCCTTTTTTTTTTTTTTTTTTTTAACTGAGCAAACTTCTCAGATCTACAGAGCTGAAGAACTAGATCGGGGGTCTAAACTCCAGGGCCACAGACTGGTACCAGTCTGTTTTAGGAACCAGGCTGCACAGCAGGAGGTGAGTGGTGGGAAGGTGAGAGGTGGCGAAGCTTCATCTGTATTTACAGCCCTCCCTGTCGCTTACATTACTGCCTGAGCTCTGCCTCCTGTTAGATCAGCAGCCACATTAGATTCTGATAGGCGCACAAACCCTATTGTGAACTGCGCATGTGAGGAAACTAGGTTGTACATTCCTTATGAGAATCTAACGCCTGATGATCTGTCACTGCCTCCCATCACCCACAGATGGGACCATCTACATGTAGGAAAACAAGCTCAGGGCTCCCACTGATTCTGCATTATGGTGAGTTGTATAATTATTTCATTCTCTAGTACAATGTAACAATTATAGAAGTAAAGTGCATAATAAATATAATGCACTGGAATCATCGCGAAACCATCCGCCCACCCCCGGCTCCTGGAGAAATTGTCTCCCATGAAATTGGTCCCTGGTGCCAAAAAGGCTGGGGACTGCCGAGCTAGATACTGTGCAGAGATCCTAGCGTCTTTTTATGATCAATTCCCATTCACCTTGGGCTGTGTCTTCTTGGGAGTTTTGTTACTGGGTCTACACTGTCAAGGCTGCAGCATTTCACCTTGAATGCGGGTCTCTCTTGCCCTGGTTCTCTTTTACGCAGATTGCTTTGGGACTTTCAGATACTAGAACACACAGGATGAGGGCATCAAAGAGGAGCAAAGGGGAAGAGCATCACCTACAGAGATCCTTGATCAGAAGCAGGTCCTGCTTCTCTGCCAGGGGAATGTGGATCAGGTTTGGTGGCCTTCTAGCATCTCTCATTCTGTCAAGGTTGTTCCATGTCACAAGATGGCATGCACACAGGGCACCAATTGGTTAATACACTCAGCCCTGTCTGACTTCCAATTATTGAAAATTCCTTCCAGATTCAGGCCTTGGGTTGTCTGTCAATCTTAGTTTATGGGGTCATAAATTTACATCTTTTCTGCCCTTACATAGTTCTTTTAGTGAGAGTTCGGGAGAGGCTTTGTCCAAGGCTTCTAGACAGAGGCCATTTTTAAACCAGAAACTTTGTTCACCTAATTGTCAAGTTTATTTGGCTCTTGTTTTTATTCAACCTAAAAATTTGGATGTGAACATTACCCAGGAATAACTCCTTCTTAAGTAAATATAGTATGTTATTGAATAAGAAGCACATAGAATTTTAAACTAAGAATTCTAAGGTTTCCAGAAAACAGGTTACCCTCTCATGGAGTTTTCTTTTAGGGGTAAGTGACTTGTGACCCCCTAATGAAAACAAACTCTAAGATGTCAGTGGTGATAGTTGGGTATTATTTTTGTTTAAGAATTTTAAATATTGTAGGTATAAGACTCTTGTAGCACAAGTAATATTAAATATTTGCACGTCTCTGAATTATGGTTTTTCCCCCCTTTTTTCGGGGGGAGTTGGGGGTTGATTCAAACAAGAGGTAAAGAAATATATCTTTCTGGTTGAAAAGAAAAATTCTAAAATGGATATTTTTAACTTGTGCAGTTTTTAGTTTCTAAATCTGTCACTAATACAGGAATCATTTTTGTGTGTGGCTGGCTGTTATTTATGAAAAAGTTGTATTTTATGAAATGTTGATTTTTAGAAATGTTATTTGACAGATTTCTTTGGAATACTGTTTATGCTGACTCTGTACTTATTAAACTACACAGGAAGAGGTAACTTTATAGAAAGAAATACATCTGCAAAAAATGTGCATAAGTTGCTTAACCCTTAAAGAAATTAGAGCCAAAGTTAATTCTAACGTTTGCATTTAAATGAATAATACCGTATAGATTCTTGCCTATTAAGAAATCTATTTGGTGGTCCTGGCTACCAATATTTCCTTGTTGAAAACTGATAAACCTGAAAAAATAGATTTATTGAGGGATATATATTTGTTAATTCTGACTCTTAGAAACCCACTCATTTTCATGTACACAAACAAATGCCGATGGAATGAGTCCAACTAAATTCAGAGAGCTCTTTAGTCATACTTAGAACATCAACTACATATAAAATTGACTAAAAACAATACCATCACCACCAATAAAACCACGACCACCATCAGTGAAAAGTAACCTGATGGTAAAATAATTTTTAACTCTTTATGACTTGGTTCAACATTATAAAAATTCCCTGACACAGGCAGCTTAATAGAACTCTATCTCTGAAACATAATTGGACAGGATCTAACAGTTTTATTTTCTTAAAGGATATACTTGTGTACATTTACTGGTAATGAAAATGATTAAAGTAGTTTTGGAGTTCGGAAAAGCCCACTTATTTATTTATTCATCCCATGAATACTTTTCTGGGTGAGAATTATGCTCACTAGACTGTATTCTTCAGTCAGGTCTCTATTACATGGGGTTAATCTGCTACTATTATTTCTCGCTTCAACAGAAAAATTGTTACTCCATCTTTATGTACATTCAAAGTTTCTGTTCTTCTCAAATAGAATTGTCTTTGTCTTTTATAATAATTATTTAAAGTTTGTCCCTTATATGAAATTTCACTCTCGTTAATTACCTTTACTACATTGCTACTTAAATTATTATTGCTTAGTGTTATCACATTTTCCAGGAATTATCCTAATTTCCATGAATTACAGCATAGTTTTGAAAGTTTAGTTTAGATTATATTTTGCCATGGAAAATTTTTTGGACAGTATTCATATTTTCTGTAAAAAATGCATTTACATAGTTTGGAAACCATATGTGTATTTCTGGGAACAATAAGGGAGATAGATATCTGAGATTGGAATGTGTTGGGAAATCTATACCATGTACTCATGTAATTATGGGGTTTGGTCAAACAGACCAAAGAGACCGACTGGCCAAAAAGCTTTTAAACCTTCATATTATTTGTGTTGGTTACTGTTCGGAATCTGGTGAGCAAGGCTACAACTCCTGGAAGAACTAATTTTCAATGTGGAGTTTATCTTAGAACAAAAAGTAAATTTTTATGGGTAATTCTTGAGCTGTAGAAACGTTTCAAACTCTTGCCCTTCCTATTTTTACTCATCTAATCAAATAGTTTTTGGGCACTTACCATGTTCTATGTAATTTGCTGGGTACTGGAGATTTGATGATGGAGAAAACAGATATCCCTTCCCTAAAGAAGGCACTAACTTTCCACGCATCATTAAAATTCTTTGGTCTTGAATTTCTTTATAGAAAAAAATGGAAGAAAAAAATGGAAGAAAAAAAAAATCTCTGAATTCCATACTTATCATGAAATTATGTCTAAGAGTGGGTAGTTTTAGAATAATTTACTGGAAGTGAGAAAGACAAGTTGTAGAAGATAATGTTTGGAACTTAACGATTTACATCAGAAATAACACATATGTTAAAAAGTATATATAATTCTAACAGACTGAAAATAGTACCATAAATCTAAAAAAACCCACAACATATAAATAATATATCAGAAATTCAATAAAACAGAAAAATGCTACATCAAATATCACTTGAATAATAGACAAGATCAACCATAGATTGTTTCTGAGTCTCTCTTTTTTTTTTTTTTTTTTCTAGAAATAGCAATCCCTCTCCATTCTATTGGCACTTGTAAGGATTACCTGAAACCAGACAGGTAAAGTTTGTGGCTAGCTTTCTCCACTCTTCCTTTTCATCCCTCATTTGATTTTTTAATTCTATCCCAAACACGTAATTTTTCAAGTACTTTATTTTAATCATTGTTATTTAAATGGTCATTTTGAAACTAATATTTCTTAAACAATTTTAATGCCTTTCTTACCTTTGTTCATATTCTTATCTAAACTCCAGAAACCATTAGCTATATTAGCTATATGACAGAAGACAATACCATCTTTATGGAGAAAATGATTTCAAGGTCTTAGCTCAACCAAATGCTGTCTACATATAGAATTTCTGACCAGCATTTTAATCAACAGATAATTATATTAACATATATGATCAGATGCATATACATTTCATCACGAAATAAGAAATGCAACTTAACCTGATACATGATATTGTTGCACACACACATACAGCAAAAACTTGCTGTGACTGACTCCTTTCTTGGGGCTTTGGGGTCTGTCACTTACATTTCTATGACTAAATCTTTAAATCAAGGTGGGGTGTCATTTTGGTGGTCAATGATTGTGTGAAGCTAAGTTTCTATACCTTAACAAATGGAGGCAATATATAATAACACAATGGAACAATGATTTTGTCCCGTTTTTCTCAAAAAATAAAATGGTCTCATTTGGAAAGGATGAAGAACAAAATGTAATTTAAAATTACATGGACCATGATGTTCTACATGCATTGTGCTACAGAAAAGCAATACTACTTAGATGAATTAATATGATTTTCTTTGAGTCTCTCACTTTTTTTCATTTGTGTTTGTGGGATTTGGATGGCTGTCCCTGATATAAATTAGCTTTTTGTCTCCATTCCTCTAGGATGTTTCACTTTCTTTACAACCAAACTTGAAGCAAGTAGGATAAAGTATATGTCATAAAATATGCAATGACTTAACTGATTAGTGAGGTGGTCTTTCCTAGTCCTGTGCCAATATATATTCAGAATAATAAATCCTATGTAACATCATGCATCACAAGCTTTATTTTGGTTTTCTGTGGCAAAACCAAGCATTTATACAGTAGAAAGATGGTTGAGAGAGTGTTTTTCTGTTACCATATTTTATCATCAACCTTTTCATCTCTATTAGAGTTGATAATATGGGATTCATATTTAACTGGGATATATAGATTATCAGTTCATCTATGTTGCTCAGACTGGTCTCAAACTCCTGGCTTCAAGAAATCCATCTGCCTCAACCTCCCAAAGGGCTGAGATTAGGGGCATGAACCACCACACCTGGCCAAAATTAATGATTTTAATCTTCTTTCTGTCAAGCACAGATCAAAGTTGTTAATTATAAGCCAAATTGGCCAATTTAAATCAATCTTACCTTGCCTTCCCTCCTTCCTTCCTTCCTTCCTTCTGTTTCTCTCTCTCTCTTTTTCCATTTTCTACTCTCTAGAATAAAAATAATCACGGATTAGGCAAGAGGTCAAGAAGAAAGATAAGGGCTTGGATGTTTAGGAAACTATATTTTAAGCTCTTTCAATTAGTTAAAAATTGATTTTCTACTTTTCTAGTGAATACTAAATTTCTCATAAACACAAGACCTCTTAAAATATAAACAACAAAATCAAAGATAAAAATCAGTAGGGCTTAGCTCTAATTTTCTAAAAATTAATTTTTATTATTTTTCATTTTACAAATATGTGCTATACTAGATGCTTTAGATTTTAATATAATTTTGTAATTTCCCATATACTCGGTTCCAAATAGTTCCAACGTATAGGTCTGTGTAGCTAATTGCCTTTCTTGATTCCCTTTCAGATTTTCGAACAGTGTTTACAATTAATCATATTTTTCTTGTTACTTGTTTGTTCCACTTTTTTGCTTTTAATGTCCCTTCCTTAGATGTCTTAGCCAAGAAGTGTATCACATTGACACCAACTTAACTCATGACTGCAGGCTGGCTTTCCAATCCATTAGTGCCCTCCACAAGTCAAGTGTTGGACCGCAGGAAATGAAGAAGTAGAGCTTTGGTTTACATATGTTGACGTGAACAACTCAGTTGCACCCGTTATGAGAGTAACTGCTCAGCTCATGATGAGTGAATAGGTCATCCAGCAAGAAACAGAAAACACAGAAATGGACCTTCTTTGGGAGCAGGGTAGCAAGGTGCTGACAGCTTAATGAATGACTTGTCTGTTATGACAGTAGGACACCTAGCAATGCCAAGAGCAAATATTTGAAAGAATATGCAATGCAGGAAGTGTATGTATGTTCTATATATAGGACACGTAGATTGCCTGTATCACTAACAGATGGGCAGCATTTGAGAAATCTTATTTTATAATGTGCAACATCACTCCTGTCACATACACTTTGAGATTTGCGGATTAATGGAGCATGGCACCCAGAGTAAAATGGGAATTCCATTGTATGTACTGAGGGACTGGGGGTTTTAGGGATAGATGAGCTCAACAGAAAATACTGTCCATATTTTTTAGAGGTATAACTCTGATTTCATTTATAATTTAATAATAAACAGCTGCAGACACCATGTCAGATGAAATAGGTAAGTAGATAATTTTGGGATGTGTCTTTGGATAACATTAAATAGTGAAACCATGGCTAAAGGAGCCAAGTGATTCGATGGATGAGGAGTTCACTTTTACTTTCTAAACCAAGAAATTCACCAACATTAATTTTGAAGGGCAATAAAATTAGTTAGCTTGCAAAAAATGATATTATTTATAAATGGACTCACTTTGGAGCTAAGACTCAGATCATTTTAATTAAATTCAACTGAGATAGGTGACTGAGAGATGGTTCTTTTAATTTATTTTTATTTTGAGACAGAATTTCCCTTTGTTGCCAAGGCAACAGTGGCGAGATCTCGGCTTACTGCAATGTCTGCTTCCTGGGTTCAAGTGATTCTCCTGTCTCAGCCTCCCCAGTAGCTGGAACTATAGGTGCGTACCCCTAAATTTTTTGTATTTTTAGTAGAGGCAGGGTTTCACTGTGTTTGCCAGGATGGTCTCGATCTCCTCACCTCGTAATCTGCCTGCCTTGGCCTCCCAAAGTGCTGGGATTAACAGCAGTGAGCCACTGCGTCTGGTTGAGAGATGGTTCTTGAATAGACCCTGACACTCTTATTCACTCTGGTATGGGATCTTGTAAATACATTTGTTAACCATAGTAAATAAGCATGGAGACAAAATTAGGCCCACCATCTATTAGAGATTAATGACCATTTTGGAGTCTCGTGGTTAACAAACGTATATAGACTACATTCTGACGTGTTTCTTATTATAGAGGTCAAGAAGAGGATGGGTAACCGGTAAATATTTGAAACCCCGAGTTATTCATGGAAATTTCATGAGTGCTAACTCATTAGCCAGATCCTATCATAGACAAGCCTCTCTCTCTCCTCATTACTGTGTTCATCCCCACTCATTATTCATTAGTTTTTACTGGCAGATGGCTCAGTACCAGGTGCTTTGCTGCATGTCCTAGTGAATAGCATATTGCCTTCAGAAATGCTCTGTGTCAAAATTCTTTTCTTTTAGAAAAAATATATGGATTACTGTTCTTAGCTTTCCATTCATTCTCTAGCAACTCTGTTAACATCACAGACTTCTCAGAGCATGGCTGAGGAGGCATTTCTTCCAGCCACACAACAATTCCACAGAAATAAAGAAGGGCTCAAGCTAGTAAGATCTCACACGAAGCTGGTACAATATGGGTTTGCCACAGACGTTAGGTCGCTTTCTCTGTGCAGTCAGATCTCAACATCTGGTGCAAACTACTTGGCAGAGGCAACAGAATGATATCTGGCTTTCAAATCATCAGGGCACAATCATTTGGCCTCACGAAGTGATCTAATTAGATAAGAAATCTCAACACTATTGAAACATGGTTACTATGATGTTTGCAATACAATAGGTCTTTACAGTTCAGGCTAACTGGCCTCACTTCGCCTACAGGGTTATCTTTTAGTTGTTTTTTCAACATATGCCTTCAGTAAACTATTACAAAACTGACCACATAAATAAGCATCAAATAAATTTTATGTAAAAATTTTGGTTCTTCCTTTCTCACTGTGAGCCTTAACTCTCTACAAGAAATAGCTCTGCCATGGCATTATCTCAGAGCCCGGCAATGGAGCCATCCCTGACTCTTCACATTATCCCTGTGGGTTTACCTGGTCAGTCCCTGGGCATTGTCAATTATTTATGAATAGTGCCTCTCATTTCTGTTCTCTCTGGTTTCATTCCAGGTCAGGTCTTCATAATCAGGGGCTTAATCAACATTACATATGGTATATTTATTTAAACATTCTTGAAGACTCTTGTTAGAGAGCATCATGGTACAAGTCTCTTGTTTGCAATTCAGCTGAATGAAGACTTAAGCCATATGTCTATATAGATAAACACTATGGCACGTGAGAGTCTGAGATGATAGGGCTCTCCCATGATGAAAGGGTTTGTGGGCCCTCAAAAGATGTCGGCAGCACAGAGCTGGAAATAGAGGTATAATGTTAGAGACAGTGGTTCTCCCACAGTGTCCCCTGTAATAATAGCTGTAAATTATTCTCTTATTTTTGCCTCCCTTGGGTTGAGCCTGAAAAAATTATAAATATATGAACACGGTCAAATGACAGGCAATAGATATTGCAACACTTACGGGAGGGAAAGAGCTAATTTTCTTAATTTAAAAATCTCATACAAGTCACTGAAATAAAACAAAATCATCCAGTAGAAATATGGTCAAGGCACAGGAACAGATGGCTCCCATGGATTTAAAGATAAATTGAACTCAAAGAGGAAAGTGTCCCAAATCAAAATTAAAAGTATTAATTTTTATTTTCTTATAAATTAGTAAGGATCAGAAAGTGTAGTGTTAGAAGGTGTAGAACTATACTCACATGTTGCAGGGAGTAGAAACTCTTATGAGGTACAATTTGTCAAAAGTTATAAAAATTTAAATAGACATATTTTGGTAGAGAATTCCACTTGGCTATAGATTAGATGTGCATGGAAACATATGTACGAGAATGTATATGTATTATTGCTTATGAGTTTAAAAGACTAAGAAACAACCTGAACATCCAGCAATAGGGGATTTATAAATAAATAATGGTAACTCCATTGAATGAAATAGTATGCAGTTACAGCTGTCAAAAAGAATAAGGAGGCTCTGTACGTACCAAGACAAACTGACTTCCACGATAAGGTAAAAAATGCAAAATAGAGAATAGTGTGTATAAGATTCAAGTTGCATTAAAAAGGAAAGTTATTAGCGATTTTAGCATATGCCCATATTATCCAATGGATGTTTACACAAAAACTTGGTAATAGTGTGACTACATCTTGGGTGCAGAAGCAAGGGGCCAGAAGTCATTGGCAGAAAGAAAATATAATTTTCACTGAATACTTATTTGTTGTCTTTAAAATTTTCACTTTTGCATGTATTCATGTAACCTTTCAACAAATTGAAATACACATGTACAATGCATATTTTAAAAAATTTCATATATTGATACAGTGCATATTTATTACAAATTTATATGATAATATGCAATTATTAAAATACATGTAAAATAAAACACTCTCAGCCTTTTCCACGGTGTCATTTGAAGGTATCACAAAGTGTCTGATTCATGCTGGGAATAACGTGATACAGGGAAGAGAATCAGAAGCATGTGGAAATACCTTTCAGCTACAGTAGCTCTTAAGAGAACAGAATTCAATCGGCAGGACAAAGACCAGAAATTCAGTCACATGGTGGTAGAGATGACAAGCAGTGACCTGATAAAGTTACAAATGTGGTGGCTTCATTTAAGCATTCTCAGAAACTGTAGTTGGAGAAAAATTTGTGAAAGTCTTTTCATGTTTTGCAGTTAAGCTAGATGAAGACTGAAATCATTGTTCACAATTAATGCTTGTATGCCCCGTTTTGTAAACATCACTGGAAATAAGTACTCTCCTAAAATCAGGAGGTGCAGGCTAAAATGAGGCTGGCTCAACAGAGGCCAACCAAGAATTTGGAGGGAACGGGGCTGGTGTGTTCCAGACAACAAGTCACATGTCACCCAGTTTATCTAAGTGTATGGTGCCCTCTGAGTTTGTGCCCCCTTACGTATGTTAAATTCTGTCTAATGATGCAGTCATATTGTTTTTCAAAATTCAAAATATCTTTATGTTTCTGTAAGAGTCTGTGCTTGACACAGATCCTTGCCTGTTGAAATGACCATTTTAAAATTCCCTTTTCTACAGTGCTCAGTACTAAGAAAAATTTGGAGAAACTGTACTGGCATACAATTTATCTACGTACAATTCACCTAAAGTTTAGGAAGAAAGGAATCCGATCAAAAAGAGTTGCCATGAGATCCTGATGACCAATAACTGTGCAATTTCCTATTCTCTCAAATCTGGTTGGTAAGAAATTTACATCTAAGAGCAAATCAGTCTCTAATTGGTAGAAACTTAAGTTATAGGAAATGATGTATCTTCTTGGTAAGAGGGGAATTTCTGCACTTGCTCTATTCTGCTGCTTGCCTCTAAAAATCATGATGGTAAAGAGATAGACGTTTTGATTCTCACTTGTTTTTATTTTTTGCTATTGATTTTGATTTCTTCCTTCCTTCCTCCCTCCAGCTCTTTTCCTATTAAGAAAGAGGATTTAACCACAGATCTATTTATCTTGTTCTGTTAGTTTTTACTTTGACCCAGTGAGCATAATCATCCTGCTTCATTATAAAAAGGGAACAAGAGAACTTTGAAAAAAGAAGGGCCAACCTCCCATAAATACCACTGTTTTTCATGAAGGCTGTGTCCACTGGATGGCTAGCAAGAGTCAATTGAACAAGTTTCTCTGTAATGAGAACATAGATGTCTAACTATCCCAGCTGCTCGGGAGGCTGAGGCAGGAGAGTTGCTTGAACCTGGGAGGCGGAGGTTGCAGTGAGCTGAGATTGTGCCACTGCACTCCAGACGGGGCAACAACAACAACAACAACAACAACAAAAAAAAAACAAAACAAAACAAAAAAAACTTCGTGTAATGTTTTAGGACGCGCTTTCCTGACCTTAGACTTAAAAGTATCATTGCAGAAAGCAAATCATTTTCCTGTCTTTTCAGAATTCTGCTCCAATTCCTAGTCTCAAAATTAGTTTATACCAAATGCAGATGACAATTTGAATCTCCACAGCATCTGGGAATTCAACCGAACAACTTTCATGGCTACTGCTTTGAGTCATGAGCCGGACGCACTCTGCTTTTGGTTATTTCTGCTCTCCTTTAGCTGTTTACTTATTCTCATGTGCATAATTCCTTCCAGCAGGCTCCATTTCTATCCCACTCACCCTGGCTGCTGCACCTTCTAACCATTACACTGCACCCTTGGAAACCTCATTCCATCATCTACAATTGCCCTGCACCTTCAAAATTCTAAAGAAAGAGTGCTCTACATTTTACATTTCCCATTTATTTATTTATTTCCATAGAGAGAAGATCTCACTTTGTTGACCAGGCTTGTCTTGTACTCCTAGCCCCAAGTGATCCTCTTACTTTGACCTCCCCAAGTGCTAGGATTACAGGCACGAGCCACCATGTCCAGTTTCCACTCCTTAACTTACATAATAGTAGCAACATCACTTCTCTTTGATTGTCCTTTTTTGTGAAGGCTACTCATTCTTTCAGGCCTCACACGCCACGGGACTGAGAAGCACTATGGCAAATGTCCTAGCCCTCACTACCTTCTTCAGGCCATCTGTATCTCTGCAATTGCCTTTCCCTCCCGTCCTCCGCACCAACTCCTCCAAACTTCCACCACCTTCCCTGAGAAAACTCCACCCCTTTCTCTCACCAGGTATCTTGCCCTTTGCTCAGTCACCTCTTCAGCTTCCTGCCCGACTAATCACCAGAATGAATTGCTCTGTGCCCCTCCTCCTCCCTCTTGGAAGAAGTCAGTTCCTTTCTGCAAAATTAGACTGATACATCCACATTTGCTTTCCATTCCTTTCTGAATCAGAAACAAAACTCAGAAACTGGGTTTCTTTAGTAAAGTATCTCATTCCTGCATGCTCCCTCTCCTTCCTTAGCCTTTTGGCCTCTATTAGCTTAAAAACAAAAACAAAACACCGAAATAATGAAACCAAGCTCTTTCCCCCTACCTCTTTACGCTTTCAGTCCCCGATCGAGCTAAAAATCTAGCATTGTCACTGGATTCTTGTGCTTCTTTATCCACATCATTATTTTTCCAGTTCTATAAACCAGTGCTTTTTAAAGTTCAAAGTGCTTTTGATTTAGTTGGAGATTTTGCTGGAAAGCAGATCCTGATTTGCTTGGTCTGAAGTGTGGCCGTGTTGCTGCATTTCTAAGACGTTCCCAAGCACTGCAGACACTACTACTCTACATTTCACCCTTGCGGTGGGGATGAAAGAAAGACAGATGCCTCCAAAATACTTTGTAAGATGTTGAGAGCAATTTTCAAAAGAATAACACACATATATTTTTCATAAGTTATATCCAATTACATTGAGAGAATGTTTTAATCCTAATACGGATAAAGCAATCACTATAATTTTCCTGACAACTTACTAGGTGCTATGGCATTTCATTTATCTAGATGAACAAAGTGGGCTTTAAAGAGGTTAAACAGTGGGTCAAACTAACAAAAAATAAACATGGTTTGCATAATTATTGTTATAGTAATAAGAATCCATGTCTTAAAATATTTTAAATTTATACTCCAGTTCCCCTTTTATTTGTTACCTTCCTCCCCTATTTCCCTTGAATAATGTAACTTGGTTTTAGAAATTAACTCTTTTGTTTTTAGAGAGAACAAATTATTTTCAGTTTCTCTAAAAAATAGGAATACAGTAAACAAAGATTTTAACTGGACAAGATGCTAATAAATTAAAATATAATCACATTCTGAGGTCAGATTGATGACGTTGGAATTATGACTGTACCTCCTAATGTGTGATCAAATTACTTAACTTCTCTGTGCCTCAATCTTCTCATAAAATGTAAGGCAGTGACAAAACCTCATAGACTGTGATGAAATGAAGTTAAACCTCTAGAACACTTACAAAATTAACTAACGCATGGCAAGTGATTAATGCATGTGTGTAGTTATTATTATTACTATTATTATTATTAAGGCATTTTAAAAATTCTGCTCCTGGGATGGTGTCTGTGATTACCCTACTGGGACAGAAAAGTAAGATTTAGCCAAATGATCCATCATCTGGGTTTGTTAGTTTTGTCTGCAGACTGAGTCTGAATAAATCCCTTGGTACTTGAAATTCTACAGACCAATTTCTCCCCCATCTCTAATCCTCTCCAAGAAGATAGAGCAGTTAATGAATTAGCTTGATCTATCTCCTAAGCTGTACTGTCATCAGCAAATTACCCCAAAGAATATTATAAATGGATGTTACAAATTAGAAATCATGTCCTTAAATTACTTCCTTCCTCCCTCTATTCTCTTATTTCAAAACCTTGCAAATCTACTACCAATCAACTTTGCTCCGTTGGACAAAATGTAATCAGGCATTTCTTATTTAGAATTGTGCATGAAAAACTCTGTAGTAGGATTTGTAGATTTGTTTGCTAAGATTATCCAATGATTTCAACTGTAACAATTATTTTTTTTTAAAAAAACACCTGATTATACTGCCATCAGAGGATTATCATAGGATTAGAATCACTGATATTGTGAATCTCAGTGATTCTTACTGATTTCACTTATGATTTGCCTGAGTTGATATAATTGGCAGATTCACATTTCTTTTTCTACTTAACTGCTAAAGGGGTTTATACTTACAAAGATATAAAGGTCATAGTGTCTATTAGCAAAGATGGAAGGTGATTTCCTCATACTGACAGATATGAAACAAGCTTGCATTTTCTTTTGACAAATGGTAAATTTATAAAACTGCGGTTGCCCTTGAAGTTAATGAAATAAAAGACTTTATTTTTTTCTATTAAGTGAGCCTCAGAAAGTTACGTGTCTTGCCTCATATCACAGAGGGGCAGTTAGGGCAGAAACAGTAGATCAATGTTTGTTTTATATGGTTACATTGCTTCTGAATGAACGCCAACATTTAATTTCACTTCATTTTAGCTATCATTCACAATTTGGGATAAAATCAACATAGCAAAGAAATACATAATTACTGCTGTCATTTAATTTTGACGAAAATGTGGTTTGCATTATTGTTTTGTCAGGGGGCATTTTGTTTACAGCTTTCTTAATTCACTTAGGACTGCCTATACAAATGTCTGCACAAGAAATATTTACACACAGCTATTGCTGCCCTGCTATGGCCTATGTTTGTTCAGATTCCAAATGTTTTCATCTGTGTAAGTTTCCTTTGGATGAAACTGTGAAAAATGGAGGCTAAGTCTATTAAAGATGGAAGAACACATTCACAGGCGGCTACTGTCTTCCAGAAGTCCCAGTACAATAATTTAAGGGAATAGAGGAGAAAAAAAAACAAAACCCACAAGAATAAAGAGAATGGGTCAACAGAGATAGAATGTCAGGGCATAAAAGTAAGATAGAGTAGTGATAAATGACTCAGCAAGATTAAAAAAAGCTGAATTTTAGTTTGCTACTGGGAAAAGCTATGAAGTAATCTCATGTTCATTGCAGAACTTCTCCTCAAATCTGAAATTGGAAACAAAAAAATTCTGGAGAAGAGGGTAAAGGAAATATTATCACAGGGGAATTGGTCAACCATTTGAAAAGGAAGAAATAGTTTGTTAACCAGATCCTCTTGCTAGTATGCACAGCCTAGAGATTGTGGAGTCAGTATTTCAGCTGAGTATTAGAGATGCATTTGCTGGAGACAGTAAACCAAATGGCCTCTAGCCTAGGAAACAACAGGAAAAGCTAATAGTTAGCAATGAGAGCATCATGTGGAAAACAGGCATTGATTACACGTTTGTGACGTGAATGTTTAGATTCCCAGATTTCTACTCTACTTCCAGAATTCTGGCAACATCAGTCAGATTCAGCTACATAGCAAATGACCCAAAATGTAGTTGGTTAGAAGAGTGATTGTATTTTACTTATGATTCTGTGGGTCAGCTGGGCAGTTCTTTCGAGAAAACATGTGGAATGTATGCAAGACAAATGTGGTGTTAAATTTTCAGAAAGCAAAGACGTCTTCTGTGAATTAAAAATATGGTTACATAGTGAAAACTTTAATAGACAACAAAATTGAAGAAAGCAACCAGAAAGTAGAAAATACAAGTGCTGAATAATACAAGAATGAAGTAAATAAAGTTATAGCAATAGTCTATAGTTCCAGCTGCTAGATAGTGGGAATTTCAGAATGAAAAATAATGACACAGAGAATGTTAGCATTTCAATGAAGACATAGACTGAGGCCAGTAAACCTTTTCTGTAAAGGACCAGATACTAAATATATTAGAGTTTATGAGACATATTTCATCTGTTGTATATTCTTTGTTTAGTGGTTTGTCTTTACAATCCTTTAAAAAGGTAAAACTGTTTTTAGATTACTGGCTATAAACAAATACGTTACAGACTAGATTTGGCCCTGATTGGGCAGTAATTTGACAACTGCTGGTATAGAGAATTACACAAGCTTTTCTCCTGCCAAAACAATAACAACAACAACAACAACACTATAAACTACAGGTGTCTTCTCTCTGTACATGCACAGAAATGTGAAGGAACTAAATATTACTGGAAGCTCTCTTCCAGAATAAGCAAAGATCAAAAGCTGCTCACCCATGTGAAGCCATTGTCCAAGAACTGGGTAAATACTGCTAGACTACTGGACCTGACAAAGGCAAAGGATGTCTGCTAGATCAAGGAGAGAACAATAGATATTTCAACAGCCATGCAGACTGCCATGACCTGCTAGAACTTTGGAAGCCTTGAAATCAAAGCTACTTCTCTTTACCCACTAAATCTCAGCCATGAAACTTTTGTGCATTATGGCGTATATGGAGAGCAAGCCTAGAGTTGGACTGGAAAGATGTACAGATATTTCCATCTTATCCTGTAAGACCATGAGAAAAAGATTTTTTAAAAACAGTGAAAAGATGCTGCCTGACATTGACTGAGACGTTGCAATCTCAGTCAGACGTTGCTAACACTAGCAAGGCATTAAATAACTAGCACTAGTTTGTTAAAGAAAACAGAGAAAAAATATATACAAAATGAAGGAAAGGATGGCTGGAAATGTCCAATAGAGAAAAGAAATTCATTTATAAAAAAGATCAAGTGAAAACTCTAGAACTGAAAAATATAATCCTTAAATTAAACATTATAGTATAAACTTAACAGACAACATACAGCATAAGAAGGACCAGTGAACTTAAAAATGGGTAAATAGAAAATGATCAAAGGTGAAAATAGGGAGAAAATGTATTAAGAATAAAAAATAAACAAAAAACAAAAATACCAGAACCAAGTGGGAGAGACATATAGGATAATAATAAACAGTATAACACACATGTAATTGAAGATCCAGAGGAAACAAACAGAAAAAGAAGAGATAGCTATTTTTTAATGTTATTTCATTTGTATAGATGTATGGGATACAAGTATAATTCTGCTGCATGGATATATTGTTATCTTGGTGAAGTCAGAGCTATTAGTGTATCCATCACTGGTTAAATTGGCTTTGGTAAAGAATTTCCCAACACTCTTTAAACTCTTCATCTCAAAGATCCAAGAAGCTCAATGAATTCTGAATATGGTACAAAACAACATCTAGGCACATCATTGTGAAATGTCTGAAAAACAATCTTAAAAGAAGGAGCAAAACAAGCACATTGCATTCAAGGATAAAACCATAAAGTTGACTATTTTGCTCTATAAAGGACACTATGAAAGCAAAAAGATAATGGAATAACATCTTTGAATTGCCGAAAGAATACAAAAAGCAAAAAACTCTGCAACTCTAGAAAAAAAATTCCTCAAAAATGATGATAAAATGAGGCTATCTATCTTAAGACACTTCGAAATCAAAAGAGAAACAGTATGCCAGACAAGATTCTACATTATTTTAGAGAAGCTATTCATTAGAGGTTCTAAATGTACAGTTTTAAAAGAATATTTGTTTTAAAAAACAGTTTTAAAAGAAGAAGAAATTCAAGGAATAGTGAATCTAATATAGTGTGATAAAATGACATCTTTAAAAAAGGAAGTAGAAACAAATCTGAATGGTAGATTTAGAAGTAGCCACTTTTGTGATGTTAAATGCTTATTCTTGTGAAAAACTGTACATTTTACTCATTGTACTAAATCAACATGGTGAAACCAAAAATACAAAAATTAGCCAGGCGTGGTGGTGGGCACCTATAATCCCAGCTACTCGGGAGGCTAAGACAGGAGAATCACTTGAACCAAGGAGTTGGTGGTTGCACTGAGCCAGGATCATGCCACTGCACTCCAGCCTGGCAACAGAAAGTCCTCATTAGATTTTGAACCTCCTTGAACACTCATTTTCCTATTTACATACTAAATGGAGACAAGCGAGCAAGCATTTTGACCATTTTGTATTCAAATTGACCTTATTCAAGTTTGGAATATTAAACTCAGATATTTTGGAATATCTGAGTTACTTAGGTACACTTGTATTCTAAGGTTAGAATTAGCCAGCTAATTGCCTCTTCATCACAACAGAGCAAGCCAAAATCCAGCCTCAATCTTGACGTAGTGTTTCTTAGCGGTCCCTTTCCAACCCATCACTGGCTGCGTGGACTTCTTTAAGACACCTAAGTATTTTCCATTCTTTAAAATCTGTACTTGGACTCCTTACATGAAAGAGTGTCCAAAGGAAGACAATTGTATTTCTGAACTCCAGAGGTAGTTCAGGAGAACCATTGCTAGAGTCAGTTCTTATTCTACCCTGATGGTTTTTTCAGTATAGGAGACACTGGTTTGGTATCCAGAAGATGGTAAACAATACTTGATCTTTCTCAGTTTAGAGAAGTATTGTCAATTCACAACCACTCATAAAAGTTATACGTAACATGAGTTCTATGTAATGGGCTGTTCATCTCCAATGAGCACTCGTACTTAGATGTACTTAGATGTACTGGCCTGGCTTTTGCTATGGTTTATATGAATTCTTATAAGAAATCAAAGGACTGGAGGTCATTTCCTTCTTGTAGCTTATGAAAGAACAGTTGGTTTTGCAGGAGATAAACCCAACATCTCTATACCTCTACTCACTCCTCTTCATGTTCTCGTCAAACCCCAACCTCATGTGATGACATAGACATCATCTACCAAAGATGCCCACACCTGCTCTCCAGTAGACAAAAACCATGCTCTATCTGGGCAGTCCTCGGCTACAAGCTTGTCTTATCTTCACACACCACCATCCTGACCCTGTGAGACAAGGACTATCAACAGTGCTGGGCACTGGTAAAGCCAGCATTCCCCTCTTGACTGATAACAGGGAGATGCATGAATTGGTCTTTTCAGCCAATCTCATGGTGTCCAGCCAGAGCTTATCTTCAGTTTTAAGGAAGGAAAAGCTGAAGTTGGCTAAAAGCTTTTCTTTATTCTCTCTTGCCTTGATATTCTATAAGTCACCAGGGGAGCTAAATATTGCAAAATCCTGTCATGAAAGAGCAGGCTGATAAACTGAAAAATAAAAACAGATGTGGAGCAAAGAAGGCTTATGGACATTTGTTTCTTGCTTTGGACTGGTTCAAGTGCTGGGAATCTTTATTCCTACTCCCACTAAGAAAAATCTAATATTTCCTCTGCTTCTGACTATCACAATCCTTGGATAATTCACATCTTTGGATAATCACCTCTCCCACATTGAAGTCAAAATAAAGTGATGGGAAAATGCAAAATAAAAATAATAAGTGACATTTATTGCATGTGTATGTGCCAAACACTCCGCAGGCAATATTTCATTTAAACAGGGAGAAAGCTCATATTCTAAGGCCTGATGGCCTGGAGTCAAATCCTAGCATTAGTGCTTACTAGCTGAGTAACCTTGAGCAAGTTACTCGAGTTGTTTTTGTCTCAGTTTCCTTACCTGTGCAAGGAGAATAACAATACCTTTACCACCCTCTTAAGGGTCTTGAATGGATTAAAAGAGTTAATATTTAAAAACTGCTAAAAACAGTATTGGCCTATTGTAAACCCTCAATATGAATAGGCTGTTAATCTTATTATATGCAATGAAATACGTAGTATTATCAATCCTCATATTTTATATGAAGAACTAAATCTCAGCGAGGTTAGGTCACATGGGAATTATTATGCATTACTGGAATCACAGCCCTCATCTGTTGGATTCCACAGCCCAAATACTTAACCATGATGCCATACAGTAGAATTTTCAAGGCAAAGTCAAAATGGAGATGCCACCAACCTATGAACACCACTGTGATTTCTACATGTTAGGCAAATATATAATTCAGCCCTTAGTCTTGATGTTTTACCTTCACAGATGTGAATATGAATTCTACAGATTTCCCCTCAGATTTCTATTTGCTACATGAAGGCATAACTGCTATTAGGACCCTAGGATCTGAGGAATCAAAATGATGTCAGGGCCAGGTCTGGTGGCTTACACCTGTAATCTCAGCATGCTGGGAAGCCGAGGTGGGTGGATCGCCTGAGTCAGGAGTTCGAGACCAACCTGGCCAACATAATGAAACCCCATCTCTACTAAAACTACAAAAGTTAGCCAGGCTTGGTGGCATACACCTGTTATCTCAGCTACTTGGAAGGCTAAGGCAGGAGAATTGTTGAAACCAGGGGTGCAGAGCTTGCAGTGAGCTCAGATCCCGCCACTGTACTCCAGCCTGGGAGACAGAACGAGACACCATCTGAAAAAAAAAATACCATCACTTTTGCAAAGGCACTAATATCTAAGTAGCCTAAGAGTGGAGCGTTGATCTCATCCCATGGAAGGACTAACTAGAAAAGGTGGATACTACATCATCATCACCCTGCTTCTCCTGAGATTTATCATATTGAATTTTATTGGCTACAAGTTACAGAAGACCCAACTCATAACAACGTATTGATAATAAAGTGTTCACTATCTCACATGTCAAGAATTTGTAAGAGCAGATGTTTCCAGGGTTCAGGTGATTCAGTAACACAAAGACATTATTTTCATCCTTTCCCCTCGCCACATGTAGCTTATTTCCTCTTATCTCCAGCCTTGTCTTCATATGTGGCATGATGGCTATAACATCAGCTTGATTTTTTTTTTTTGAAACAGGGCCTTGCTCTATTTCTCAGACTGGAGTACAGTGACATGATCACAGCTCACTCCAGCCTTGAATTCCTGGGCTCAAGCCATTCTCCCGCCTCAGCCTCCCAAGCAGCTAGGATTACAGGCATGCACAACCACACTTGGCTAATTTTTAAAATTTTTGTAGAGACAAGGGTCTCACTCTGTTGCCCAGGCTGGTCTTGAACTCCTGAGTTCAAGCGATCCTCCTGCCTCAGTCTCCCAAAGTGCTGAGATTACAGGTGTGAGCCATTATACCCAGTCTCAGCTCGATTTTTAACTGAGCTCATGACCCCTCTTTAAAACCAGTTTAGATGTAGGACTAATTTCTTACCACTGCTATATGAAAGTGGAATGTGCATTTTTCAGAAGGGCCTTTTCTTTCTACTTTCCTCCTTACTGCTTTTTCTACCCTTGAGGGATGGCAGAATAGAAATCAGGAAACAGCCCACATTCATCATGACAGGATCTACTATGTCAACACTGAATTGCTTATTATTGTATGAAAGAAAGTGACATTTTAATCTCATTTAAGCAACTGCTACTTGGATTCTCTTCCATTTGAATCTCAATCAATATTCCACTGATAGTATCTCTGCTAGTTTCCCCAATAATCCACAGTCAGTATTGCAATTAGAATAATGACTTAAGGCCGGGTACGGTGGCTCATGCCTGTAATTCCAGCACTTTGGGAGGCCAAGGCAGAGGGATCACAAGGTCAGGAGTTTGAGACCAGCCTGGCCAATATGGTGAAACCCCATCTCTACTAAAAATACAAAAAACATTTAGCCGGGCACGGTGGCACACGCCTGTAATCCCAGCTACTCAGGAGGCTGAGGCAGGAGAATTGCTCGGACCCGGGAAGGGGAGGTTGTGGTGAGCCAAGATCGCGCCACTGCACTCCAGCCTGGGCAACAGAGGGGAGACTCCGTTT